>NC_056725.1:631263369-631363369 GCF_019279795.1 Protopterus annectens | reverse complement strand
TATAATGAACAGACTATGAGATGCTTTAGGGATCAGATTTTTTTACACTTGAGCAATGTTAGGAGGAAAGAATTGCAGTGCATTATTTAAACATTCCCTGGTTCACCAAGGGACGGTATTCACTTTTATGGGGATTGATGTAGTATTCATTAATGCTATAATAACTGTAAATCAGATACATGTTTTGTTTAATAACAAGGAATAAGATTAATTTAACTGGAGCTTTACTCACTTCTGGTTTAAATGGTCATTTATGATTATAACATATTGTTGCAAAAATTATGTGATAATGTTCCTAATAGTGTCTTTATCCAGTTAACTCTTTATTTAATTAATTGCTGAGGTCATCAGTCATGTGCTTTCTTTAAGTTATATAATCAAGTATTTTTTTCCTTTCTCATTTTAATTGGTGCTAATGTGGCTGCAGGTATCACTGGAACTAGTATACTTCCAATAAATATCACTTTGTTGTTTTATGTTATGATTTTATACATCTATATATATATATATATATATATATATATATATATATCCCTGAAGTCTACACGCTGTTTATGTGTCAGTACAATGAGCAGCAGTGTTAAATGCATATGCATGCTGCGCATAGTGTTACCAGAATACAAGCAATGTGTCATGACCAGCAACACTGTTGGTGGCCAGGAAATTATGCAGAGCAGCATGAATGCATACAGAAGGTGCATAGAAGTTTTCCTACAGGCAAACCTACTCTGTGAGATTTCACAGACAGGTACAATGACTACCTGGGGTTAAAATACTGTGATAAATGTGGTATTAACACGTTATAGCAATGTGTACAGAGTACAGTGTACATTTCAACAATAATTTGCAGACTGAAATCATAGATGGTGGAGTGAACAGCAAGGGGAGATACAATAAAACATAAATACAGATGACAAGGAATGTGTGTTGATTAAAATGGCCACAGGCATGAATGATAGGAATGAAGAAAGAGGAAGAGGGCATGTAAATGTAACAATTTACCCAAGAGAGGATATGTCAATGTATGTACACTTCAAAGATAAGTCAGTAGCATAACATTAGGAACATATGGAGATAGCACAGTATGTACTGCTGTTTACATCTCCTATGTGAGTATATTTATATCATCACACATGATAGTATATATGTAACTATCACACAAGGTTACATGTCAGTGTAGATGAATGGTTGTGATATAAACATCACTGACATGCTCACTGGACAGAACATTTAGCAAGGTTGTTATATACAATAGGGAGTATGTGCATGCTGTGAAGATCTGCAAAATGACTTCCTTGAATAATACTGAAATGTCAGAATAACTCACAATCAGTTGTGGATGCATAACAACAGACTCATGGACAACTGCTGATGGTAGCAGGAATGATCAGGAACAGTTTTAAAATATTAACAGCATTTATCTGTGACATTGCCTGAATATGTGAGTTTAAGTTATTATAGATGTTCTGCAGGAACAGACATATAACTGTAATGATTGCCAGTATTCTATAAGGAATTCACCACCCCCTTTCAAAAATATACTGTCTTTCGAGGGGTTAAGTGGGACAGTGTTAAACCTAGAGCTGAATTCAGAGGCAATCCTGGCCAATTGAGAAGTTTGCATAGCACATAAGCCACAAGCCATAAGTACAAGAATAAAACCCATGCCATCAGTCTTGTCAATGATCTCTGTAGTTATTGGGTGCAACACAGAAAGATTATCACACATGCATCTTGTACAGCACCTTGAAGGGAAGTCTGCACTGTCAATTCCTAATAGGTATGCATAAGAAAGAATAGAGCTGTATGGCTGACAAGATGTGTGGAAGCTCACTGTGCCAAATGTAATACACTTGACTAAACCATCCCTGGCTGATATAGGTATCAGCCATAAGAATAATAACACACACAAACACAATATTATGATAGGATTCTCTACACACAGCTGTGTATTGCATGCATCTGCCACATGTAATAGCAATGGATATTGTCTGAAGCATCTGTATGATTTCCCTATGAAAGAATTTGCGTAAGTGGCCATTCAATATTTACAGCTTTTGCTGTTTAGGTTTCGATCTTTAGGTATTCAATTACCTGAAGTTTCAATCATCTAATATAGACCCATACTTAATGCTAGAGCCACAGTACAAATTTGATTTTAACATTGTCAGAGAACAGTTTATAGCAGATGACATCAGCACAGGTTGAGAAGAAGATGTTGGTGGGAGTGTCTCACATGCTGCTCCAAAATTGTCTCCAACATGGGAGGTGACGGAATACACACATAAGGTGACTGCAGTGAGATTAGAACTCCTACCTAGTCACATAAGTGAGAAACTGTACTTAATGCTAGTACCACAGCACAAGCCTGACTTTTATATTGTCAGAGAACAACTTATAGCAGATGATCATCAGTGTGTGGTGAGAAGAAGATGTTGGGAGGGCTGTATGAAATAGCTGTGTAGTCATGTACCACTGCACAATTTAATTCTGAATGATGACATTAAGACATAGACTCATGCTCTTCTAACCACCCAAACATAGTTAGGCATAGAGGCACACACACAAGTTGATTGTTGTGTAATTCTAACCCCTACCTAATGAGTTAGTCCAGCTGGGGAAAACAGTACTTAACATTCATGCCATCACAGACGCCTGATGTTAGTACTGTCATAGTGGTCTTTATGGAGCATGACATCATCATAATATTCCATAAACATAAACTGTTATGAGACTTGTAAGCATAGACTGGACATCAGATTTGCTTTGTGATTGCAATGTGCAAAATACATTTAAAGACATCCTGGTAACCTATATGAAATAAGCTGTCATGAATGTATGTTGCACAACTGAGATATACATGTACCTGTTTCTCAGTATGTTGTTTAGATAACACACTCACACACACACACACACACACACACACACACACACACACACACACACACACACACACACACACACACACACACACACACACACACACACACACACACACACTTTGGAAACAGCAGTACTGCATGTGTTGATGTATGTGTGTTCATATTCCATATTCTGCTGAACTGATGTACTGTACTAGATTTTTCAGACAATATCAATGTTTTTTGTTGAATGATGACCAATGTCCAATGTCAGTATAAACCCATAACAAATGTAAATGTGCATTTGTGCTCTTTATTTCTGTAGGGTAATTGACAGTGGACCAATTACTGAGATATCACTTGCAAGTGCATTGCTGCAAGGTACACTTGAGTAAGAGTAAGTATATTTTCAGTGAAGATCATGTCTCCTACCTTCTTTGTGTTTTTAAATGCCTTTTGATGAGATGGATAATAACTGGACAGTTTGCAGACACCATCCATTGACATAATAGATACACATACATTTACATAGGACTTGGAGTGATGGTACAAATACAAGGAGAGATGACCATATACCTAGCAGTGTTTTTTAATGGCACATTAACCATAGCTATCCACTTCTTTAACACTGTAATATGAACATGGATAGAAAATGGGATGAATTTGGCCTGTCACCGCAACACAGATGGGTGACAACAACACAATCATATTGTATAGTCAATAGAACCAAATGAAGATACATACACAAAGTGGAGAACCATGTATGGGACATTTGTATTTATTTATTTATTTTTTGTTAGTGGGACTAGTGCCCATTATTTTTATTTATTTATTTATTTATTTTTATTTATTTTTATTTCAAGACGAGAGGAATGTTGGTGAAGTCACATAGAAATGTCAGCGTCAGATAAGTAGGGTAGGTAAGGAAGCAGGTACAGACAAACAGGACAAACAAGACACAGGGATGGTGATGTACACAAATGTTTGGGGACATCATGACTGGTGATAAGAAGGGGACATTGGAGGCACATGCCTGTCAAGCATAGGCTCAGTGAGAATCTAGTCCTTACCCTCAGAACTGTCATCACTGTCTCCTTCCTCAGCTCCCTGGAAGATTGACTGACATGGTTTTTTTTTTTTGCATTGTAAGGAACATCCTCTCCAGATGACTGAGGCAGGCACAAATGCCAGTTTCTATCACATCACACCCCATCTCTGGCAGCTCCTGCCAGGTAATATAATCCCCACTTCCACCAATACTTCTGGAGGGTGCCAGTGCACTACCAGCTAAGGCAATGCTACCTAATGTGAATGGGTCAGATAATGCAGGGACTGCACTGGCAGTTTTGCCAGGTTGCATCCTAGAGGTGCTGGGAGTTGGTGTGGTAGCTGGTGGAGGATTGGCATGCTGAACTGTAGCAGATGGCCTAGCTCTCTTTGCTGAAAAGCATTCTGTTTGTTGGCAGAAAAGTATATGTTACATTCAAATGTTTTATTACAATACATATACTTGTATTATTGTATCAGCTATTGAGCTTTCCAAATCCAAAATAGGATTGTGAATTGTAACAAGTAATCTTTGCAATATGCAGATATTGCATATATTCTTTTAAAGATGATACATATTAGTTAGCAACATGTCATTAAAGCCAGATTTGCTGGAATTGATATTAAACAAATATATTTTTGTAATTTGTCTGTATTTTTTACTTATGGGAACTAAACCCACCAAATCTAAATACACAATTGCACTTGCCTATAATAATTACTAAGAGCTACAAAAGAATGCATGTATGATTGCTTGCTTTTACAGTTAAGATCTGCATGCCTAAGTTGCTAGTAATGTATAGAAGAGCAATAATGTCCATACAATCATGTTAATTTGTGCTGCACACATACATATCCCTTGCCTCTCTGAGTCTTTCTAATCTTTCAACATGCACCTTCCTGTTCACTGAAATTTCTGAGCAGCTGTAAAATAAAGAAGGAGAGAAAAAGCGACATGAAAGCATCATGCATGCCAGTCTTGGCTGTCTACAGCTTTCCATAACATTTAAAGTTGCTTTATCTGTATACTTATGTAACTGTGGGATTTTGTTGAGTTGTTCCTCCTTGCACCACTGCAGGTCACTATAATGGTGCCTGCTTTGCTCACCAGTGCGTGATATGCCAGTTGCACTGGAAAGAGCCCTGGCTAGAATATTCCAAACATCAGTGTTATACTGGGACCTAGTATAGTCATTCTGCAGTAACCTACAGCTGTAGTGCTTTATGAGGAGTGCCACACCCCACCTTTGTGCCCTGAATTAGGCACCACCGTCCTTCCCATCTCCTGCCATGTCTGCACATGTCCACCAACAACACTAAAAGTGTTTTCCCTACAATATGTGATATCATGTTTTATGACCAGTGCACAAGACTGCACAACCATGCCAACACGTTTGCTCAGTGTTAAGTGGAAAGAAACATTGCCAACCAAAAAGGAAGGTAGTTTATGAATTAGCAATGATAATTTGACATTTGCTATTAATTTTTGGCATGTGTGCTGCTATACCTGATATCAGTTTGTCCAGTGGTCAATACTAATATGTTAAATGACTTGACTTTTAAGATCTGAATGTGGGGGGAATCAGTTTTATGGCACATATTTTGTGGGACCTTATACAGTGATAAAAGCAATTTGTCCAATGTGGGATTCAAACCTATGTAAAAATACAATGCATATATTTCCACATATATGTTTTTCTCTCATTGATACAGAAAAAGTGTTTGACAACCATGGTTATTACTAATATTCACCTTAAAGAGTGACTGGTATTATACTTCAATTAACCATATATGTGTATGACATCACAAGGTCCTGGCTTATGCATCCTCAGGTGTGATGCAGAAGTAATGTGTGATAATATACTGGACATGAATATACTTGTATTATTTTCAGAGTAGATTGCTGAGTTCTGGTTCAGACCATACAATACATTCTTTTTTACAGTTATACTTGCATTATGGGAGGTGTGTAGATGAGTAAACTTTGAAGTCCATCCCAGGTCTGAAAATACATTTATAATTACATAATCATCACTGTCATGCTACAGCAGTTACACATGTAATAGATATGATACCATGTGTATGCTCAATCAATCTGTTGTACATAAGTATTGGTATGTACAACTATCTTTGCATTCTAAGTTTTGTGAAAAATTACAGTGGGACAGCCTTAATAAAAATAAGTGGAGTATGATGGATGAGAACCCTGACTCATCTCTGTTCTGGCCATGAACTTACACCTGGTGCCACAGAAAAAGCTAGGAGACAGCTCTATTTTTTACACTCAGTACTGTCCAGAGTGCTAACATTCACTCATCACCACTTAGCCTGTTTGCACGAAAGAAGGTGAAGCAAATAAAATGTTTTAGCTTTTTACTTAAGCAGTCAACAATGTCTGTGCACAGGTGAGCAATGTGCAAATGTAATGGGCAATAGTGAACATATACTCCTTCTGTTAGTACCTATTATGATCGTTCCTCAGGAAAAATAACTACTATGGAACTTGAACCACAGTTTACCTATCTGTTGTATACCTCAATGTATTTACACATTGTGATACACACAGAGTTGGGTCACAGGTGCAATTTCTGCCATTACTATCATCCAAGTTGTTGACTGCCATGCAATGCCACTAAGCATGTTTGCTCTTCTTAAGGTAACCGACATTAAATTTTAAATATTTATACATTTACTCATCTCTACACTAGGCCATGCATTGCACATATGTTAAAGACAAAGAAATTAAATTGAAACAAATGTTAAACAATTGCACAGCTTTGGATCTGAACTATCAATGTAATGAAATAATAAAACACAGTCGGAATGTGTTATCTCTCTTTGCCACAGACACAGCTATGCAACAGCAATCAAACAATATGCATAGAAGCAATTCACATTTCCTCTACACTTTTAACAGGACATACATTTTGTACATTCTCAGTTGGTTGTACATGTGTGGTCAGCATATTTAGTGCACTGAATGATCACACAACCATTTATGAATATGTTTACACAAATACAGCTCTGCTTTCTCTTCATATTGTTTTCATTTTTTCCTTATCTATGCTGTAATCTCAGAAGTCTATAATGCATTTTGTATCATTTTTCTTTAAATGTATGATAAAAATACATGACAGTGAACAACAGTTTTCAGCAAAAGCAGGAGATTTTTGCTATTAGTGACAAAAAATTATAAATGTGTGGTGTTTTGTTTTATTTAAAAGCTCATGAAGCTAGTTCCACATCTTGTAAGTGTATCCTCACTGACAAACCCACTGCAGTGAATGTTGCCTGAATTGCTGTTGTGTTTTCTTTCTATCTCACACTAATAATTCACAAATGCAAGCCATTAGCAATGAAAAATTGTGTAGACCCTACACTATGTTACACTTGCTAGACAAAGTCAAACGTTTGGCATTCAGCAGTTCTAATGAGTTCACACCTCATCTGCAGCTTCACAGTGCTCAGAGGGCTGAATCTACGCTATAAAAAGTTAACTGTGTAGCTAGGGAACATGAAGGTGAGGAAATGTGTGTATTTCGACAAAACAGAAGACTAGTATTCCTTTGAAGGTGATTTCTCTGCAGAGGATGCTTAATTTTTCTAAGGAATCCTTGTATTATTCAAGTACAATCTAAATTTTGTAAAATGTTACACATGTATTTATATATTCAGGAGAAACTGAAACTTTTATATGTATGCAATTCTTATACTTCACTGTTTGCATGGGTAGTTTTGCCAGTAATTTATATTTCAGAGATAGACAGGTTATATTTTTAGCACAACTATATTTTTAACATTTGATTTTTCAGTGTACTATGTTATTGCAGAGAAATGTAATGTACATGTCACTGGCACTGGTGTTGTGCTTCTCAGATAGCCCAGATCAACCTCCACAGGAGTGGTGGGCACAGTGAAAAGTGACTGGCATTCATAAATTGGCTTATCTGCAGAAAAAGCGTTGACATCCTGATAATTGTGTGGAGAACATGTATACATTATTTATGTGATATTCCTTGTTTTGTACAAACCTTCATTTGTTTTGGTATTTTGAGGTGAGGAGTCACCTCAGATTCTGTTGTCCAAAAAGAGAAGTTTGTTTCAAGTGCTTTTCTGTTACAAATTTGTAAGCATCCTGATATTTCTGTGTAAAACATATATACATTACTTCCGTGGTATTTCTTGGTTTGTGTGTGAGGGGGAGGTTGGGCAACCACCTAACTTCTTCTTCTTTCAGCTTTTCCCAGTTAGGGGTCACCACAGTGGATCACCTGTCTGCTCATGATTAGCAGTGGAGTTTTATAGTGTCAAGTTGCCAGCCCAGCGCCCAACCTTCCACAGAAGGCAGGCAGCCACCTAACATTCAGTTGTATTAAAGGAAAAGTGTGTTTCAAGTGATTAATGTTGACAAAAGGATACACAGACTGATTATTTTTGTAAGAAATGCATTTGTTATGTGATACATATTTATCCTTTTCTGTTTTATGTCACATGGGAATATGACACCCAAGGCTACAAATCCATGAAACTCCCCTTTCAGTGACATCATAATACAGGCTCTGAGGTGGCATGGAACTTTTCTGCTTGAGAGAGGCCATGGGGATATGGCTGCCAGAAAGGAAATTGGAACCAGTTAGTTAATGATGTAAATGCAGTCAGTGGTCGCAGTTGCAGTTATGCATTAGGCCTCTGATATCATTTCATCAGCCCAGAGGAGTGCAGCTGCAGTGGCCCAAGAAAAACTGGCTATGAGGGTTAGTCCTCCTACTGAGTTACCAATGACATCAGATGAGGAGTTCCTGTCCACTGTCAGAGATCCAGACAGCTCAGTGGAGACTGAGTACTGTTTACCTGATGTTGGTGCTGATGTGGCAGGGAAGGCAAGTGCGTCCCAGGACCAGCTTCCAGGTACACTTACATAAGGCAACACGTATAATTGCTTGCAAAATAAAATATATAAAATATATAAATTCACTACTACTTGCTCTGATACATTTTTTGTAAGTGTGCCTATTGAGTTATACAAGAGAGTTGTTCAGTACACATTGGTGTGGGTGGACATTTGAGCCAAGTTTTAGTTGCAGCTATTTCTTACAGGACATATACTGTAGGTGATTGTGTATTTGCTGTCCCCCTGTGTTATTCTCATTGTGATGCTTAATTGCTATCCTTTCCTTGCTTCATTTCATGCAAAGTATGGAGACTGCACAAGGTAAGCAAATATTTATTTGCTTATTAATAAACATTACTGAGATGTGTAATTATCTGCATGTGTGAGGAGAGTGAAATGAGTGTCTGTATTACTGTACTATCTACAATTGTGTGACCAGTATCACTTTTATATTATCTATGATGGTTTAATATTTAGTGGAGTAGTAATTTCATTCATGTGTTTGTTGCTTATTATCATGGGTGATCCTGACAGTGGAAGTGTAGGATTAATGCCACCTGATGTCAGAGTATTTGTAGGCTCTGATGATGATGGTGTAAAAATGGAGGCACAGTCTGGGATGAAACTGACACTGAGGTTGTGACTCACACCTCTTCTGGGTTTCCTTCCAACACAGTCAGTAGACCTACACATACCCATTCCATTGAGCCCTCAGGTAGTGGAAAGGTTGAAGATGACACACTTGATTAGGCTTGTGTGGTTACTGCAGCTTCAGTGCCAGTTGACTCTGGCCTTAGCCAAAGTGTGGGTGAGATGGAACATCTGCTGGGAGGGGGAGAGTATCTACATGGCCGTAGGTCCATATCACCATCTACTGATAGCCAATGTGGCCATGCCTGATCCCACTCCCAAAGTGCCACTACTTCCACTACTTCATTAGTGATGGAGATGTCCACACCCAGATTTGGTAGGCCACGGGGTGGTGAACCTGGGCATAGTCATGAGAAAAAGCTTGCCCAGCAGACGTCACTCATGTTCAGCTAGCACCAACCCATCTGACCATGGGCACGGACATGCCAGTGCAACCCCTGGTAAAGCCAGTTCTCATGGTCTGAGGCAATGATGATGAACCAATACCTCTACCATACATGGCTCACATCTGTCTAACATGCCAGGATGTAGAGCTAGCACAGAGCTTGGCTGTGTTCATGCAGGCACTCATACACACATTTCACTTCGAGTGCCCACTCAAACACACACATAACAGGTACATGAGGCATTCATGAAGCTTGTAGGTCATTCTGTCACAGTTTCCATTTGATATTATCTACATTTCTGCTGCCTGTGTTTCTTACTCACACATAATCACTACTTTGGTGCCACCTTTGGTCTTCTGCCCCCAAACCCCACCCTGTGCAAATGATGATAACTGTGCCATATCCTTGTTTCTATCTTTTGGATTTAAGGATAGATATGTATTTTTTCTGGTGCAGAGGTTGCATCACTAACTGAGTGCTTAGTATATGTATCGCTGATGCTATTTTGAAAGTTTTACTGATTTCTTAAAGCCTTTTTACTGCTGTGATTAGTACCTTCAAATCACTGATATATCAGGGAGGCATATTGAGTCACTTGTGAGAATATATAGAGGTAATTAGACTTTGGAGTGCTTTTTGTATTCTGGGTATTTTTGATGCATAAAGCATGCTAGCTGATAAATGGCAGAAATCTATCGACATAAATCAGTCCTGTCCCATATCAATGTCATTGCTGAACAACTCACACACATTCTACTTAAATACTTTTTCAAGTAACGTAGGCAAATATCTGCCATTCATTCATGTTCTTACACATTTGTTTTCCTGCTCCAGGTTCAGCATTTGCCTTGACAGTCCTACAGTTCTAACTGCTGTAATTCAGGCTTGACTTTGTCTAATGGTAGCAGTATATAGCCAACACAAGGGTAAGTAAAGATTGTGAGCATTGCCTGGCATCAATTTTACTGTATGTAAGTGAATAGGATGAAAGTTGTACCCTTTAAGTGGCCAGAATGCATGCTATCTGTTGCTTCTTGGCCAGGGTGAGGTCATATTCTGCATGCTTATGTCTAGCTAAAACCAAAGCAGCTGGCGATTCTATCTCTGTGTCCTCACCTGCGTCTGGCTGTGATGACCTTGCCAGTGGTGGCAGATGTGTGCTCCTTCTCCTTGATGCTCCTGTGGCAGCTGTTTTCTCAGGGTAATATTGTGTAGGATAGCACAGCCAGTGATAATTTCACACAAGTACTGAGATTGTGTTGCAGGGCACCCCCTGATGTATCTAGGCACCAAAACCTTGACTTCAGCATACCTCTTAACTGTCCAGATTTTTGCAGAATGTCCAGATTTTCTTCTCATATTTTTGGTCTGTTTTTCATAAAATCTTTGATTTTCTGGCAAATCACTGTGATAATCTGAAAATTGTAGTCACCAAATAATGACATACATTTGTGTTTCAGACTTAAAATCCTTCAGAAAATGCATGTTAACACAAACACTGTTTCTTTAGCAACCTTATAAGAGCAATATTTAAAATCTGTCCCTATTTTTGGGCCTTTGTACCCCCATTTTGTTAGGCTTTGTCCTGCTTTCTTGCACTAAGAGGTTAAGAGGTATGGCCCAAATATGTTTTATTATATTTCTTGTTTGAGCTTGCGCTTCATTATAGCGTTCCTCCATAGGTGTGTATGCATTTCTGATGGGTGTGGCACCCAAGACTTCAGGGAAATGTGCTACAGGTAGAAATCCTGCATAGTTGTAGCTGTGTCCTTGGAGGTACAAGGAAAACATATATTATCACTGCCATGATATATCTAGCATTCAGGAATTGATGTAGGATCCTGGATGCTGATGCCTTTGACACCCCCAGCATGTCCCCAATTGGTCTCTGGAAGGTTCCTGTAGCTAAAATTCTGAGTACTACACTGACCTCGGTCTCCACAGGTATTGGTTGCCCTCAGGTTGCCTTTTCTGTCAGTTGAGGATGACAGAGGTTGCAGAGTTCCTGGAGTGTGTCTCTATCCACCCTGCAGTGCTCTACTATTTCCACCTCATGCAGGCTGTGAAAAGTTAAAGAGGGTGTAAACACCCTTCTCCTTCTTGCCCAAGCTGTATCAGCAGCTGCAGTGGCATATACTTGAACATGTTTCTGTGACTGTATTCCAGTAGGTTTGGAATTCAAGGCAAATACCTACAGTAAGTGTACATAGGTTCATAGATTCATAGGTAGGTACCAGGCTATTGGCCGGAGGGCCAAAGCAAGCCTAGCCAATAGTGTATTGGCTTTTGCCACCCATGTATTGTTAAAATTCTGCCCCTCTATTGAGCAGTGCCCCAGACATAATCCCAGGGGTGAACTTCCTATCACCCATCCACTTATCAAGGTTTCTCTTGAATAGTGCTAATGACAAGCTCTGCTTGACATGGATGGGAATTTTGTTCCAGAGCATGGGAAGTCTCTGAGACATGAATCTATCCCTCCAGCATGTTCTATTTATTGTTGTGGTGAGGTTTAGGTTGCTAGAGCATGTAGCTCGGGGAGATTCAAGTGGAGCATGTCCAACAATTCTGGGTTTAACATAGCTTTGTATGTCAGACAGAGGTCTCCTCGAAGCAAGCGGTATGCGACTGAGTAGAGTTTGAGTTTCTTGAGCCAGTCGGCATAGGGCAATTGTTTGAGGCCAGTGATCCTCTTGGTGAGGTACTTTTGGGGCCTCTCAAGTTGTTGTAGGTGTCTTGTGAGGTACATCCCAAATGGGGCATTGTATTCAATGAGAGGTCTGATAAGTGATGAGTAGAGGGGAACGATGACTTCTTTATTTCTAGATGTGAACCCTTTTGTGATTAAGTGGGCCACAAAGAAAGATTTTCTGACCACTGTGGCAATGTGGGTATCAAAGGAGAGGTTACTATCCACTTGGGTCCCAAGGTCTCTTATCATGCTTTCTGTGTTAAATGTACTTCCCACTATTTGGAAATTCATGGGTACAGTGTTTTTGCCAAAGGGGATAACAATGCACTTTTTGGCATTTAGTTTGAAGCCATGATTTTGACACCAGGTGTCAGTCTCAGTGAGGCCCTTTTGTAGGATGTCTATGTCAGCAGAGGAACCGATAATGGCACCCAGTTTTCAGTCATCTGTGAACTTGGTTAGCCATAGACCCTTGGTGTTCTCTTGCACTTCAGAGAAGTATATACCTAAGAGGAGGGGTCCCAAGACTGAACCCTGGGGTATTCCACTTGTCACTGGTTTGGAGTCGGATCTGGAGTCAGCAACTCTTACCGTATGGGTTTTGTCCATGAGCCAGTTGGCCACCCATCTCATGACGTAAGGGTTTATGTTAAGGTTGGTGAGTTTATCAATGATTCCTGAATGAGGAATAGTGTCAAAGTCTTTAGCGAGGTCCAGGTAGGCTGTGTGGACCACCTTGCCCTCATCTATGGCCTTAGTAACTGTTTCAAAGAAGTTTACCAGGTTTAGGAGACATGACCTACCTTTTACAAATCCAAATTGGGTAGCATCCAGAGTTTGGAGGTTACCTATATCTTTGTTAATGAGTTCCATGATGATATGTTCCATGGCTTTGCAGACCAGGCTTGTCAGACTAATAGGTCTATAGTTTAGGGGTCTGCGGTGGCTCTTCCTTTGTGGAGTGGGATAGCCATTGCTATGCTCCATTCTGTGGGCACATAGCCTGTGCTGAGGCTGTGGTTGAACATGGATTTTAGGTGGGGGGGCTAGTTCATTCTGGAGTTCATGTAAGATGCAGCCTGGGATGTTGTCCGGTCCCATGGATGCTGTGTTTTTGGCTTTAGAGACTGCCATTTTTACCTGTGCGTTTGTGATTGCCGGGGCTCTACAACCATCTGGTATAGTTATAGGCCCTTTGGGGAGGGTGAGGAGAGGAGCAAAGTTTGCACTGAACCTATCTGCCAATATGTTGGCAATATCAGTTGGCTCTGTATATTTTGTGCCATTCCATTGTAGCTCAGTGCAGATCTGGATGTTGCCATGGAGATTCTTGTCATAGTTAAAGAATGCCTTGTGGTTGTCTTTGGAATCCATGGCAATTTACCTTTCAAAATTAGCTTTGGAGGATTTTATGAGAGATCTTAGTTTCTTACTGAGGCTTGTCAGTGAGTTCCTCCATACCTGGGTTTTTACTCTCTTTTGCAACAGTTTCTTCCTTCTATTGTAAAGTTTGTTAATGGCAGGGGACTACCAGATCAGCTTTTTTTTTTTTTGGAGGATACCGTCTTGGTTTTATTGGGGATAGCACGATCCATGCACTCATGCAGGTGCTTGTAGAGTGCATTTGTGTAGGATTCAGCAGTCGTGACTGTATTGACTGTATTATCCATCTGCAGGGGTGTCACAAAATTAGTCACCTCATTTTTGAGAAGCGTGAAGTTCACTTTGGAAAAGTTTTTTACGATGGTTTCCTTGTGTGGGGGTGGGATCGAGATGTGGAAAACTAGGGTGATTAGTTTATGGTTGGATCTGACTAGCGAGGAGTTGATCTCGGGCATTGAGAACTGGTCACCCATGTTGGTAATGACCAGGTCCAGAATATTGTTGCCCCTGGTGGTGATGTTGACAATTTTATCCAGAGCGTTAGAGATTATAAACTCCAGGAATCATTGAGCAAGGGGGTTAGTACAGGAGTAGTTTTCTCAGTTTATGTTGGGGTAGTTGAAATCGCCCATTATTATGGTATTTGGTTGGACCCTCATTTTTTCCAATGTCCCCAGGAATGAGGAGTGTAGGTCCTGGGACATGGTGGGGGATCTATAACAAGCTACAATTTGGAATGCATTTTTGCCCTGGGTAAGTTGCACTTGAATGATTTCAGAGGCATCGTATTTTGCAACTAGCCTGGAGGTGTGGATGTCCTTGATGAATACGAACACACTTCCGGCCTTTGTGTTATGGACTCACCTCTGCCCTTTGTGTATCTCTGCCATCTTGGATTGGTTGATTAGCATATAATTCAGTTGCTTAGACTGTAATTAGCATGTCATAATGTTTACCGTGTTGGCATGGCTCTACACACCATGCAGAGCCACTTACTGAATACAAATCAGCGCACAACTATGTGCATTTTACCATGACGTGCACAGAGTTTTAGTGAGCCATGTAGAGTTTATTGAATACAGCCCTATGTATCTATATCTATAATCTGTATCTATGTATATACTGTAGATATATTGATAGCTAGATCTAGATCTAGATATATAGATAGATATACACATATAGAGATAGACACACACGAGCATGAGGGCACACACACACACACACACACACACACACACACACACACACACACACACACACACACACACACACACGAGACCACTTTTGTGCATGCCAGCATGTGTATGTATGTATCCCTGCAAATGAATACATGTGAAAATATGTAATCTAGTACTATTAGGAATTGAGCAATCACAAAACTTACCTATATTGACCACCTAGCATTGAAACCGGAAATGTCAGAGAATATGCTCTAACAATATCAATGAAATACAAAATCATTTTTTTTTGGCATGTAGGTCTCCAGACTCCCATGACAGGAGGCAGTGGCTACTTAATCAAATCTGAGGTTTTAATAACTTAGAGCAAAGAAATATTTCTTAATAGCAATTCTTGCTGGATTTGCTGACGGAAGGGGAACAAATAAATACATTTATTTATATTTATTTATTGACATTTGGTTACTGGGAGAGTCCAACTTGGTGATAAATACCTATTTTCAGTGGAGGCCCAAGGAAAAAAGTCCTAGAGATGGATGTCAGGACTAGTAGAGTTTTGAGGTAGATTAAATGGTTGGGGAGAGCTGGAGGTAAAGGAGGCTATGATGTCGATGAAGAAAGTCTTAAACTTGGTACTGGTTTCTGAGGCAGATAAGTCCGGATAATGGTTTGATGAGGAAGGAGAACCAGGTTGAAATTTTTTTTAATTGAGTGCCAGAATTTCTTTGGATTTTTTAATGATTATCTTGTGGGTCAGAGTAATAATTGCTTGTCTAGGTGAATTTGCTTCTTGGTGAGGTTGCTCAATTCCTTGTATCGATTTAAAGTTTGAGAGGTTTTATCTTTGTGCCATTGCTTCCATGCTTTTCCATGTTTCTGCATGAAAATTCTTGTAGAATGAGACAGCTATAGAGTTTGAGGTTTCTTTTACTCTTTTACTTCTGGTGGGGGCCAGAATATTTAAAGTATTCATGAATATATTGTTGAATTTGTTGACAACTTCCCCTAGTTGTAGGGTTTTGAGTGGATACCAGTTGACTGATTTTAGCAGATTATTGAGTGGATCGGGATGAAACTTAGAATGATTTTGGGTAATTCTGTATTGCTGTTTTTTTTAGCTGGTGGATGATTTGTCTATTGTTGAATATATAATGTGATGGTCACTAAGGGAATCAGGTAGAACCCCTGAGATAGCATACTTGCTGGTGTCAGAGATAAGTATCCAGTTAAGGATAGAATTTTTATGATTCACTTTGTTGAGTCAAGTAGGGGAAGAGATCAGCTGTTTGAACCCATACAAATTAAAACTAGTAGTTGGTGTGTTAGATGTTGTAGATAACCACTCAGTGTTAATATCGCCTAACATAATGGTTTTAATCAGGGGCGGCTCGTGTTATAGGACTGCAGGACTGCAGACCCCACCTAGAAATGTAAAACGAAAAGGGAAATAATTTTAAAAGAAAAGGGAAATAATTTTAAAAAATAAAATGAATGAGTCCAGAACTCCACACATCCATGCTGTACTTGGAGTTCCATACTCTCTGAGAACTCCAGACTGCTCTGCCAGGCAGTCCAGATAAGGGAGAACAGCATTCCTGCCTTGCAGCCCAGAAGTCTGTGCAGTGATGATGACACAGAACAGACCAATACTGGACTGCAGGCTGGGGCATCCAGCCTACTCTCTCGGGAAACCAGCATCATCAGCAGGCTGAGAGGAGGACCAGAAACCCAGCCATTAGCTTAGCTTGAGAGGAGGACCAGAAACCCAACTGTTAGCTTGCGTGGGCTAAGGAGCATGGATCAGATCAAAGAAGTTGCTTCCGTGGAAAGAGGATGGGAACGGAGACTGCTGAATTAATTGTTTGCTTCTATGGGAAGAGGACAGGAACGGAGACTGCTGAGAAGTTGAGGATGGGAACAGAGACTGCTGAAGTAATTGCATGCTTCCATGGGAAGATTTTTGGGACTGTATCCCCCCATTATTGGCTTTGTCCAGGTTTTTTGTGCTAAGGTTGAGAGCTATGGTGAGAACTGAATTTACTGAATATGTTTGGGGGCTGTATTCCCCCATTATTGACTTTGTTCAGGTGTTCTGTGCTAAGAGGTTGACAGCTATGGTGAGAACTGAATTCACTAAATGGTAGCCATTTAAGTTTGTCTTTCTCTCTTTCACAAAACAGCTGATTTGGCATAGTGGTACGTTGCTCTGACTATTTTGCAAAGAGTCCTGGGTTTAAGACTTGGCAGTGAAATGTATGGTGGTAACACAGCATTTTACTCTAGCAACTTTCCAACATTATACAAGCAATGTTTAAAATGTGTCCCTGGATTTTGAGGCCCCCCCCAAATAAATTTTGGCTTTTTCCAGATTTCTTGTGTTGCAAAGTTCAGAGATACAGCTGAGTGTCGAGGATGATTTTACAAGGAGCTGAGAGCTGCAAGGGAACAAAAGTTTAGTGCTGTTTATGCTGAGTTGGCTTGTGTTGTTAATAGCACAACAGGTAGTGTACTTGCTTTTGATGAAGAAGGCTGTAGGTTCTACTCCCACAGTAGGTAGATGCATTGCTCATACTGTACTATGTTGTAAAGGGGGTGGATGCTGCAGTCCTTTCTGGCAAAGATGCCTAGTAACTATGAACCTGTCAGTTTGCCATCCATTCCCTATTGCGATATTACTAGCTTATAATTTTTTCAATGCAACATAGGCAATTTATTCATCAAGGGCAACAGGCACTTTATTTGTAGATGAAACAATGACATATAAAGTTGTTTGCTAGCAGCAACCTCTTCATTAGTTACAGATTTCTTTAATGTGGAATTTAGATGACTTTTACTTCAGATATTGTGCATATTTACTGATACTGGTGGACTGTAGAAGTTTGAGTAGACTTTTGTGATGGAAATGTTCTGAATTGGGCAGTTTTGCCATTATTGGTGCCTGCTTTTTGTTTCATTGTTTACTGGAAAAATGTTCAAAACAATACATTTAAAATGCCCTCTAATAATTGTATTGTATTGTACAAGGAATATAATTTAATACAATCAGGAAGGTGTATCAAAGAGCATGTGTATGTTTCATGTTCAAGGGGCCTATGCTTTGAAAACAGCCCAAAGTTGATCTTTATCTGCCACTGGCAAAATGCATGTTCTTTGAATGTGGGTTTCAGTGTTGTTTCAATGAATGTGAGTTTCAAGGGCAGAGAAGTTTTAATGCTAAGTCTGTTTTCATTGTGAGACTGCATTGCTTTGTTTAGCAGATATATATTAGTGTTTGTACTATAAAATGCAAAATAAAACTTTCAAATGCAATTCAAATCATCGCAGAAGCAAAGCAGTATGCACATTAGAGTGTTTATGGTAAATGGGGGCAAAATAACCAAGGAATGGGACATTGGAATGGCTGCAGGTGGGAGGTTCCATTCGACCATGATTTTGTGAGGGGGGAAGGGCAGCAAACTCAAAGACAGCCCCAGCTGAACTATACCTCTCAACTGTCCAGATTTTTTCTTCTTATATTTGTTTTTTTCCTCATAAAAAGTATAGTTTTCTGGCAAATCATTTAGGAATGAAGTCACTAAATAATGAAAGACATTGAGTTTCAGATGTCATAACCTTCAGAAAAATGCATGCTAAAGCAAGACCTGTTATTCTATCAACTGTCTTGAGTTTATACAAGAGCAATTTTTAGTACTGTTTGTATGCTCCCCCAATATATTTGGCCTTGTCCAGATTTCCTGCATTAAGAGGTTGAGAGATACATGCAAATAAATCACTTTATAGAATTAGGAATATCCAAACCTCTCAACTGTCCCCAATTTTGGCTGAAAATGTTGCTCTCCCCCTAATAATCCCTCTGCAAAATGGCAATTTTGGAAGAAAACATGGAGGGTTTACAATTTTATAAATAACTGTAATGATCAGAGTTATAGATTACTTTTATTTCAGAAATGCATGTAGATGCTCTTATTTTGTCAGCTGCTCAAGTTAGCAGTACTAATATTAAAAAGGTGTCCCTTCTTTGACAGGTTCCCTGCTGTATTGTGTGGCAATTTTATATTTTTGCATCACATTTTTGGTCCATTTTTTATAAAATTGTGGTTGCCTGGCAAATTAGTGGCAAATCATTAAAGACTGAAGTTAGAAAAAAATGGCAGACATTTGAGTTTCAGATTTCATACCCTTCAGAAAATCCATACTAATGCAAGACCTACTACTAGTCTATTATCTTTCTAAGTTTTTAAGAGCAATATTTAAAAATTGGTCTTATTTTTGGGCCTGTGTCCCACTTCTATGTATGGCTTTGTCCAGATTTCTTGCTCTGAGGTATGAGCCATCACCGTCGGCCAGAGACATTTCAAATTGTGACATACTTGTTGCACCCCATTTGGATGTGTCCAAGCAAGGCAAGGAGCAGTTATGCAGCGTAAGTGTGCAGAGTATTCCCCCATCCAAGGTAGACCACAAGTATGACTGTGGCCTTTTCATCTGTCCTTGATTTTGCAGAATGTTCTGGTTTTCTGTCATATTTTTATACTGTTGATTTATGCTCATAGGTTCATAGATTAGTACTAGGCTAATTGCTCTTGGAAGCCATTTTAAGTCTAGCCAATTATTCCTTGTGAGCCTCAAACCCTGCACCTTGTGTTTGTAAGGCAAACACCTTAACCATTAGGCCATCCTTCCAACCCTTATTATCATTATTCAGAAAATGCATAATGTTGCAGTGCCTTGTTGCTCTGTGTTTAAGTAGCAATGCTTTAATGACCATCAGGTAAGCTTGTTGCAGATTGTTAAGATGCAAGTAAGCTTTAATAAGCATACTGTTAAAGAATTACCAACATTGAAAGCCTTTTTGTTGTTGCCATGCAGAGAAGGCTTAGGTATTGAAATGCATATGACAATATTTGTAATAAAGGACAGGATTATAGTATATTCAGAAGCTCATTACATTTGTTGGATACTTGTAGTCATCTTTGCAGGCTTTACCTGTAAACTAAACAGAATGCCAATCTATCATGTGTGGTCCATAACTTGTGCAGTAATCCTTTAAGCAATTTATCTTGAGCTTGTTTCTTGTTTGCTATTCATTTTTACTTTGGTCATGTCTTCCCTATGAAACAAGTAGATAGTTGTTGTCAGGCAGCAGGTCTTTTTTGGATAAGAAACATTTTTACAAGTGGGGGTATCACAGAGATTGCTACATTCAGCATGTCACTTGGTAATTTTATAAAGCTGAGTATAAATTATAATTGGAACTGCTTTTGACTGGCATTCCAGTAATGTATTTAAAAAGCAATTTATTTTTACATGCCTCACAACCTTTGTGTTTCCATCTAGATATTAAGTAAGTTGTCATGTAGCCAATGCATCGAAATATTTTTTCTTCTACACTTCATTTTGTCTTGATTGGACTCTCATAATGGCAAATGTTGTAGCCTGGGTTGGAACCCAGGCTACAATGATTGCCATTGATTTGTTTTCTAGGTTGCTGTTGGGGAAATGTTACATTTCTATTTTTACTAGTGGACTCTGTAATGATGGTTTGACACCCAGGGCAGTGTATTTAATTAAAGTTCCAGTTGTTGTGGTTTTGAACATAGCCCCACCCCTTTTTAGTTGGGCACACCCCTTCCCATTGGCCCCACCCATGCAGCTGTCTCCTGCAGCTCCCCTTTAATTTGAAGTCACCAGCCGCCACTGGTTTTAATAGTAATATTTGTAGCCATCCAACAAAGAATTTCTTCTAATAAACTAATATATAGGTGTTATGTAGAGGGTAATAATGCAAAGATTGTATCTTTACTAACATTGAGAAGAGAGACAAGAAGTTACACATTTTGGAATGTTGGTATGTAACTTAGACAGTTATATACAAATGCAACACCTTCCCCTTTTTTGTGTAGTCTGTTACACCAAATTATCCTGTAGCCAGGGGATAGAATTTCAGAATCTTTTATTTGTGGTTTTAGCCACCCTTTGGTAATTACAGTAATATCTGGTGAGTACTGAAGAAACCATGCTTGTAGGTCTGGAACTTTGTTTCAAATACTATAAATGTTAATGGAAGTAAGGAAAGGTTTTGTGGGTGTTGTGTATGAGCTAAGGGAGAGGGTGGTGCAATGGATGAGGCTGAAGGGCTGGTGAGTGGGATGGATATTACCAAAAAAGAGTGATTTTAGAAAACAGGAATATTTATTTATTTGTTTATAAAGTATATGAGTTCATTCCAGGTTATGTCAAAGTGAACTGAATGCTTAGATGTTTTGTATTTGACAGAGTGGAATAGTTTGAGCATTAAATAAACTTGAGGAGATGGATATGAAGGAGGGTTTATTCTTAGTATAGGAAGGGTGGCTGGTAGTGTGTGAGTGTGAATAAAGTGTGAGAGTACCATGATAGGTAGTAAGATGACATAAAATGAATAACTGGGAAAATGCAAAAGGATAACATGGTAGAGAGGACTATGGAGAAATTAAGGGGAGATTATAGTTGAATGAAAAGGAAAAATATGTTAAATAATAACGGAGGAAGATGTGTGGAGCTGGAGAAAGGTTAAAATTATAATAGACTGTAGTCAGTTAGAGAAATGTACAATATATTGTGGTGTTGTAGGGTGAAATTGTGAATTGAAGGAAGTATTGTGGGAATGATTAAGTGGGTGATGTGTATAATAAAATGTTTGAGGGTATAATATTTTTATCAAAATTATGAAAGGAGGGGTAATATTGAAGAAGGATTTGCTGAGGAAGATGAAGTGAATATTGTAAAAGGGGGGGAAAGGGAGAATAAAAGTATAGATTGTAATGTAAGAGTAATAGAGAAGAGTAAATTAAGTGAAAAGTAGAGAAGAATAACTGTGGAGGGAAGGTGCCATAAGTTTGTAAAGGGTTTGTGTGAATGCTATTGGATAATGGGGAAGTAGCAGGGCCTGCTGAGGCTACGTAGGAATGGGAGGGGTTAGGAATGAGGAAGAGTGGGCAAATGTTCTGTATACATTTAGATACAAAGGGGAGGGTAAGAATTGACTTCTTGCAAAATAAATTAACTAATAAATAATAATAATAATAAAAGTTTGACATTTCTCTGAGTAAAGGTGCTCTGAGATGTGATTATATTTAGCATTAGCGTGGAGAATGGGAATTGTCAGTTTGTCATATTCTCATCACAATGTTGTAGATTTAGAAAACAATGGTCTATATTTCTTAGGACATTATGTCTGTGTCTGTGTGTGTGCTTATTTGTGTGCGCATAACACATATACACACAAAAACATATATTTGCATAGGCATGAATCTTGCACACACAGACACATACATACATTTGTTTCTCTCTCTCTCTCTCTCTCTATATATATATATATATATATATATATATATATATATACAGTATATATGTGTGTGTGTGTGTGTGTGTGTGTGTGTGTGTGTGTGTGTGTGTGTGCATGTATATGTATATAAATGGATGTCATTCAACTTATTTATCACTTTATATAATCAGAAGTCATTGATAAAAATTATCCAATCAAATTTTATCTAATGATATTTTTCAATAATTTTACCTGTTATAACTTTGATAATAAGGAAAGTTTATCATTTTATTGATCACCAGTGTGAGCTTTCTTAAAGATCTCTAAGTAATATTATAGTGCGCTGGACTGTGCAAGCTGGTGGTACATTTCCAGTGTATTTTTCCTTTCATCAATCGCTGTGCAAACTTGGAATTGCTATGCACAAGTTAGGGGGTGCGGGTGGGGGCAGGGGATCACCACTGCAAAGAACATTTTGCTGGTTTAGATTCAATGAGTTTAGATAAGTTTTGTTTCAGTAAGTTGAGTTTCAGATGAAATGACATATACCATTCTGTGTGTGTGTGTGTGTGTGTGTGTGTGTGTGTGTGTGTGTGTGTGTGTGTGTGTGTGTGTGTGTGTGTGTGTGCGTGTGTGTGTGTGCGTGTGTGTGTGTGTGTGTGTGTGTGAGCATGTGCACGTGTCCGCATACATTTTTAATATGTCTTCTCCAAAATGTAAAAACATTGTACTATTTACAAAGCATGTAATGCATATTATACAACGACCCCCCCATTAATATTCAAAAACGTGCACGCTGATTGGCAGCATGCACGTTGTAAATCTGAGTTATAGTAATGGAAAAATGTCCGGTCACCCGGACTTTTTCCATTACTATAACTCTTTTTTTACAGCAACAGAGAACTTAAGATCTCCGTTGCTTCACACTGTCTCGCTATCTTAAATGAGTTTAACATAGCGAGACAACTTTAAAAAAAGCAACGGAGATTCTCTGTTGCTTTTTTTAAAGCTGTCTCGCTATGTTAAACCCAGTTAACATAGTGAAACAGTTTCTAAAAAACAACGGAGATCTTGCTTTCTCCATTGCTTTTGCCCACAGCTCTGATGTACTGCGTGGGCATATGCATGCACAGTACATCAGAACTGCCACAGAATACCAGACAGCTGCAGAAGGGCAGCAAGGAGGCATTATACAATGCCATTATTTAAGAAAAGTAATTATTTTTTCTTAAATAATGTCATTATATAGTAATAACCACTTCTGGTGGGTATTGCTGGATTTACCCACGGTTGGCTTTGTTTGGCCACTTGGGCTTCGCCCTCATGACCAAACCACACCAACTGTGGGTAAATCCAGCATTACCCACACCCAGGCGTGGGTTATTGCTATATTCTTGACCTTGAAGTTTTTACTATTGTCCTTCCCCACTCTTTGTGGAGTTTTGATTGTCCTTTTTTCTTACTCATGTAGCTGTAGTCTCCGGTGTTTCTGTGTTGCTCTCTATTTGCCAAGAGGTTTGCTGCATTCACAGAAACAATAACCAGTTTCTTTCAGGACAGTCTTCGGAATTGCCTAACTTTGTGATCTTGATTTATTTGTTTCTTATTAATCAACAAAGCCATTTTAACTAATTATATTATATTTACTTAACTGCATGGCCTCCCAGGACTACTTTTTTAAGATAGGACTCGTATCTATAATAAACAATAGCTGGGATCTCTAAATGTCTTGCAAAAAATGTTATCCTTATATGTTGTTTCAGCTATGAAATAAGACTGAGGGTCAAGAACATTTATAAAAGTAAACATTAGCTAATGAAGCTCTTTTACCATCTAATTTTGCAACATATACATTGAAACTCATGAATTAGAAAACAGCATCAGGTGATCAAGTAATTAAAAGAGTTATCTCCTTATCCCAACAATTTAGTAGTCCCAGGATTAATTATTTTTGCAGTGTATAACTGAGACTTTATTGTTAAAAAAATTCAGAATTTTTGATCACCCTGACTTTTAATCACATCGCTTTTCTTATCATAGAAGTGATAAAGAGCTTGGAAGGTAAGCACATGGTATGTGCACTTAGGCTCATGCTAGCAATCTAATCAATAGGCTATGAAGAATTCATGACTCAGGCATTGAAGGCATAAGCTTAAGTTATGTCTCACATGTGGTTCTGCAAAGTGCTGCACTTTCCCGAATGCCACTTCTTCAACAGTTCCACAGAATGTCAGTGTAGTGATGATTCTTGCAGTTTCAGTCTTCAGATGTCCACATAATGCAGTCATGCACAACCCATTATTGTACTTTCTAGCAGCATGCAGAGGTGACAGCACTGTATACGATAGATTACTGGCTCTGTCACGTATCAAGTCGATCAATGCAGGTTATGCAGTGTCCATCTGCAATATGATAAAACTTCTGGGATGTCCTCTATTTGCCCTTAATGTCATATTTCCACCACAGTAACGAATCCTGAGTTTATGTTAATCCACTGAAACACTAAACCCACTCCATTAGAAGAAAACATATTAATCTCCCAATTCATCATAAATTACAGCTAAAAAAACAAAACAGGTATTTTTCAAGAGGCAAGTTACTGTCCTGTGTCTTGTCATTCTGCTGCTCTATGGAAATCACATATTTAATCTTATTGCAGTGAAAAAAAGGTACTGCTTGATACTGTGGTGTGCTGTTTTGGGGAGGTTTTTTTCCCCAATATTATATGACTGTGGAATCAGTATATTTAAATTTGGGGAGGTGAAAGGATGACAGAGGATAGTTCCCTGAAAAAAATACATTTTTGATTTGCACCACTGCAATGAATGAAAGATATAAGTTTGATTGTTCATGATTTCTAATGCAATCTTTATTTAAGTAGATTTTTTTATGTTTCATAGTAGAAGTAGACTAAGCCCTCCCTGCACCTCTACACATTGAATCTCTAAATAAACTAACTCCTAGATTACATTGTACTGTAAAAAAGAAAGAAACTCATGAATATGCTATACTGTTCCATGTAGGCTTTAACTTATGCAAGTGTGACGGCGGCCTCTCCACCCTGGGCCAGTAATCAAGGAGCCTCAATTCTCACCACTGACACCAGTGAGAAACTGTCACTAAAAACAGGAATGAATTTAAACAGTATTTTCAGATGCAGCTCTCTGCATGAAGCACAGTTTCCCGCAAGAATACACAGGGATCATGCCCCAGACCTGGGACTGGACTCTGTCTCTCCACATCCCAAACAAGATTCTCTTTGGAATACTGTGTCCCTGTTCCAAGCAGCTGACACACCCACACCTGGGTATTTGATTTTCACACACACACACACACACACACACACACACACACACACACACACACACACACACACACACACACACACACACACACACACACTCCTGGGAAAGGCTGATACAGATTTACTAACTGTACCCCTTCTGCCCAGGCTATAAGGTAACTACTCTGCTACCAGTCAACCACTTTCAGGCTCTTACAAAGGTGTCCAATTGTACTGAGTAAAAGCAATAACTAACAGAGTGTAACCAAAGCAGTCAGGCTTTTTAGAGTGGCTAATGTGTCACTAAAATAAGCACAAGTACTTTCAAGACATCAAAAGTATTCTCTAAAAGACCAGCCACAATGAAACGTATAAAACTATTTAATAATAAATAATAACATTAACAAAATTAGAATACAAAATATCTAAGCACAATAACCACCAAAGTTTCAATCACAGGAGAAATAAAAATAACACATTTGGACAGATTCAAAGAGATGCAGAAAACACTACTCAACTAATCTCACTGTATTTCCTGACTGTCTAAATGATAACTGCACCCTAGCTAACTTAATTAATACAACAAGGCAAGATTACATGCTGAGATGCTTACTTCCACAAAGTAAGGTGATGTGCTTCTAACTAAACTGATCTGAACTGACTGTCATAGATCTCTAGATCAGTTTCCAAAGAAAACAAAACAAGCTGCTGTGTGAGTTCCATCCTCTCAGTGCTGGTTATAGAATGACATCACAATAACCTGACTCTGGCACAATACACACTCAGAGCTTTGCTAAGATCTGTTGCAGTATTTGAACTTCTATTCTTCCCTTCCAGAATTCTTTGTTCATATACATTTAATAAGTTATAATAACTCCCCTCCCTTCTCTATGCTTCCCCAGTTTTCACCAACATCCAAACCACAACCTTAAACAAACTCCAACAAACTTACCATAAGATTGCTCGATTCATTACAAACTCTACATATAATACACATCACTGCCTAGCCCTTGCATCCATAAACTGGCTAGAATTCCCCCACCTATTGCTGTTAACACAACTTCAAATGCTACACACTATTCTCTACAAACCAGCATCTTGTCCTGCTCTCTCTTCCTTCATTTCTACCTATACTCCTTCTCGTATGCTCCATACCTCAAATTAGCAATTGTTACAGACCTACCAACCAAAAAAAGCAGTAGGCAAACTCTTATATAAGTGCTCCATAGTCCAAACTTGGAACAAACTTCCAAGAGACATATGCTCCACCATTCACCCAACCCACTTTAAAGAAAAACTCAAATTCCACTTACTAGGTTCCAAAATCTGTTCTTGTAAAGCTCCAACTTGACCCCTCTAGCTCCACTTTCAATTAACCCCATCTCAGCAACTTCCCCTCTCAAAAAATAGCAATCCCTGCACTGATGAATACCTCTTTCTGATGTATATTTTATATCTGATCGATTAAACTCATGTTTGTAAATATGTGAATTAATCTCAACTCTGATGAACATAGGGCTGATCACCTATATTGTGTGTGCTGACTATTCTTTGAACTGTTATGATATTGTAGAACCCAATTTCTTATCAGATGCTATAGTAAATATTATTGTCTTTTGGTATAACTGTCTGTACTTGGAGATTCTCTCCTCGGGTCTCCACTGAAAATGCGCCAAAAGCCCAGCTGGACTAACCCGGTTAGCAAATGTCAATAAATACATAAATAAATAAATAAATCAATAACACTGTTGATACATTTTCAACACAAACATCTGCACAAGCCAGTGTGATAGTCAAATGACACAAAACTATCTACAAAACTCCAACCAGCCATCCTGGCACATGCCACGCATGCACTGCCCTATTCTCCCTGGCATAGATGGCAATACCTGACATTGTCACATATCACCCTCCTTTTGAAGACTCAAGCTAATTTTTCAAGTGACCTGGGAAAATATTGCTTTAGAGAAATGGACACATCTGGGAACACATTAACCTATAACCTGTCTTGAGAGTCCATATGCACTGGCATTGCTGGCCCACTACAGTGTTGTACTGTCATGTCATATCATATGTCTACACCCCTAGGCTCCACCTTAATATCTTGGCAATTTGTTGACTGACTCTATGTAACCATGTTAAGGGATTTTGGTCTGTAACTACAATGAATTTCCTTCCATACAGATAAGACTGAAATTTCTGCAGTGCCCATAGCATGGCAAGACATTCTTTTTCTACAGCTGCAATATATTCCTCCCTGGGTTGGAGTCTACAGCTGAGATATACAACTGGGTGCTCTTCTCTCACTGAAGAAACTTGGCTGAGGACAACCTCCACCCTACAGTTTGAAACATGAACCTGCACAATAAATCTTTGCTGTAATCTGGACTGGCTAGCACAGGGGGTCCTCCTAAAGCCCCTTTAAGCTTTTGGAATGCCTGTTCACAGGCTAAGGTCCACACTACCTTATCTGGCCTATTTTTCCTTGTCAGGTCTGTGAGGGGAGCAGCTATTTGAATCTCCTTTTGAAGACTCAAGCTAGTTTTTCAAGTGACCTGGGAAAATATTGCTTTAGAGAAATGGACACATCTGGGAACACATTAACCTATAACCTGTCTTGAGAGTCCATATGCACTGGCATTGCTGGCCCACTACAGTGTTGTACTGTCATGTCATATCATATGTCTACACCCCTAGGCTCCACCTTAATATCTTGGCAATTTGTTGACTGACTCTATGTAGCCATGTTAAGGGATTGTGGTCTGTAACTACAATGAATTTCCTTCCATACAGATAAGACTGAAGTTTCTGCAGTGCCCATAGCATGGCAAGACATTCTTTTTCTACAGCTGCAATATATTCCTCCCTGGGTTGGAGTCTACAGCTGAGATATACAACTGGGTGCTCTTCTCTCACTGAAGAAACTTGGCTGAGGACAACCTCCACCCCACAGTTTGAAACATGAACCTGCACAACAAATCTTTGCTGTAATCTGGACTGGCTAGCACAGGGGGTCCTCCTAAACCCCTTTAAGCTTTTGGAATGCCTGTTCACAGGCTAAGGTCCACACTACCTTATCTGGCCTATTTTTCCTTGTCAGGTCTGTGAGGGGAGCAGCTATTGTACAATTATTGGGAACAAACTTTCTATAGTACCCTGCTGTCCCCAGAAATGCCCTCACCTACTTTTTGGTAACAGAGGCAGGCCACACATGAATAGCTTCCACTTTGGCAGGTTCTGACCTGATCTTACCACTCCCCACTCTATATCCCAGGTAGGAGACCTCTGCCATACCCACTTGACACTTACTGGGCTTAATGATCAACCCTGCCATTTGCAGTCTGCCCTGGACCTCCCTGACATGCTGAGGCTTTGTCATGTTAACTTAGTACAATTTGTACCCCTGCCTCTTGCCTATCAGATTTACCTTATAATTAATGTCAATGGCCTTCCTTACCACTTTGAAGGGTCCCTCCCAAGCTGCCTGCAGCTTATTATTTCTGACAGGAATGAGCACCATAACCTGTTGTCCCACAGTATAGACTCAGGCTCAAGCATTCCTGTCATACCAGACATTTTTCTTCTGTTAGGCTCCTGACAGGTTCTCCTGGGCCAATCACATGAGCTCTCAAAGCCTTGTCCTGAGGTTTAGGACATATGCCATTACAGACACCTTGTGGGATTCACACTCAAACTCCCACTCATTATGAATCAAACCTAAAGGCCTGCTCACCCGATGCCCATACACCAACTCAAAGGGTGAAAAACCTGTAGATTCCTGGGGTACCTCACTGTATGCAAACAGTAGATGGGGCAGATATTTGTCCCACTCTCTCCTAAACTGGTCTGCAAATGGCCGTAGCATGAACTTTAATGTAGAGTTTAACCTCTCCACAAGACCATTAGTCTGTGGATGGTATTGGGTGGTCTTTAGGTGCTTCACCCCACAATGCTTCCACAGACAAGCCAGCAGGTCTGAAATTAAATTGGCACCTCTGTCAGTCAGTATTTTTCTCAGGAAACCTACCCTGCTGAAAATCACTAACAAAGTATTTCCCACCTTTTCTGCCTTGATGGAGTACAGAGCCATCACCTCAGGGTATCTAGTAGCACAATCTACTATCACCAGATTATGCTTTTTCCCTATGGAATTTGAGGTACTCAGAGGCCCCACACTCAATCACAGGCAAATGCATCAATGGAGATTTGACTTTGTCCCTTGCCTTGCCAATCTTTTGGCACTGCAGACAGGTCCTACAGTACCCTGTTACATCCCTTGCAATACCAGGCCAATAAAAGTTTTGCATAATACATCTCATGGTGTGCTTTATGCCCATATGACCTGCAAAAGGAATGCCATGGGCTATGGCTAGAAGTGCCAGATGGTAGACTCTGGGCACCATCAACTGCTGTGTTACCTCACCCTCTAGCCCTCCCTCAGGAGTCCACTTTCTATACATTAACCCTTTATTCCAGTATACAGATTCCCCCTTTCCTTGTGGATCAGTTGTCTCCTTAGCTACCTCCCTCAACCTTCATAAGGTAGGGTCCAAAAGCTGAGCCTGTATCAACTCTACTTTTGTGAGCCCTCCCAGCTCCCCTTCCACAGGAAGTCTAGTATCTTCTGACAGCTGTGTCTCACTGTCATCCTGAGTACTACCATTCTCCTCTGTCCTTGCAGTCACCATGTCCATGGGAACATCAATACCTACCAGCAGCTGTGTCTCACTTTCAGGCTCACTGCTACAAGGTAGCTCTCTCTTTGAAATAGCCACATCACTAGCCCCACCTTCAGGTGTGGTGTCTGTTTGGGTCTCCCCCAGATTACCAGACCTACATGCCTGTCTCCAAGTCTGACTGCATATAACTGCATACACACAAGGTGCTGCACTATCAAAATCATTCCCTATCAAGACAGTTGCAGGATTATCCTCAAACATAGCTACCTGCTTGTTTACTTTTCCACCCTCCCAGTCAGTATGAATACTGGCCAAAGATGTTTGGAATGGGATCCCTCCTAAAGCCCTAAAAGAAGTAGACTGCCCAAGCAAGTACTGATCCTCTTTAATCACTGCAGGCTTCACAATGGTTATGTCAGAGGTTGTGTCTCTCTTAACAGTGGCCTGTTTTTCATCCAGTATGATTGGCTACAAACTCCAGTAATAGTTTGGTACCCCTGTTGTCTCCAGACAACTTACTACTGGCTTGCTCCTATTCCCACTTGCTGGCTCCCTCACCTTTTGTTTCCCACCTTGCTTCAGTGGACATTTGTATGCTACATAGCCCATCTGGTTATATTTAAAGCATCTAACCCCTAATCCTGGCTATGTATCTGAACTAGTGGCTTCCCCTGTTACTGGAAGACTCTGATGGGGTGACGTAGGCCACCCACCATGGGTTCCCTTATATCCATGTGCAGCACTGTGTATCCCTTTCTTGCGTAGTCATGCCCTGCTTGCTAAGTAGAGATGCTCTTTTCTCCCCAGCTCATCTGCAGAGTTACAATCCTGGTATGCCAACCAGTTTCCTCACCAAAAGGTCTTCCAGTCTTTCAAAAGTGGTGACCTGACACCCACTCACTCACCTATGAAAATAAGTGCTTAACTCAACGATATAATCAGAAACCCTTTCATCTGCCCTGTGTCTATGCTCAAAAAACTTTTTTCTGTAACCTTCAGGTGTTAACTTTAACAGTTCAATAGACATTGTTTTACCCTATTGTAGTTTAAACAATCAGTATCAGAAAATTTAGAAATAGCAGTTACAGCTTTACCATGCAGTAAAGGGGTCAGGAATGATACCCAGAGCTCTTGCTCAACATTATACTAGCAAAGTCATCCCCCTCTGCAAATTGTGGAAGAAATTTACTGACCTTTATTGCTTCTGGGGTCCAGTTATTCCCTTCCCCATTACCTCCATGACCCTGATGAAAAGTCAATATCTCCCTCTTGTGTTGTCACTGCTTCTCTTTTTCTTCAGCTTCTAATCACTGCAGTCTCTCATTTTCATCAGTCTCCAAACGTTTGACCTCCAGTTTATACTGACATTGCTTCTCCTTTTCTTTAGTTTTCCAATGCTGCAGTCTCTCTTTGGTGTCCAAATGTTTAGCTTCCAGTTCATGTTGATGCTGCTTCTCCTTTTCTTCAGCCTCATGTTGATGCTGCTTCTCCTTTTCTTCAGCCTCATATTGACGCTGCTTCTCCTTTTCTTCAGCCTCATGTTGATGCTGCTTCTCCTTTTCTTCAGCCTCATGTTGACGCTGCTTCTCCTTTTCTTCAGCCTCATGTTAATGCTGCTTCTCTTTTTCTTCAGCCTCCAAACAGTTGGCCTCTGGTTCAAATCTCTTTAACTCCAGATGGATTTTTAAGTCCTCTGAGAAAAAGGTGAACCATCCTGTTTGTGAAGACTGCACATCTCCATCTCCAGACTGGCTGTCCTCCTGGCACTGGTCTGCACAGCAGCTGTGATTAAAGCTAAAATAATTTCCTCTTAGTCTGGTTAACATGAACCAGTCCTTTGGCTTTGCACACCTTGGCCAACTGGTTATTTGTCAGCTTACCATAATCCTCTGCTGACATCTTTGCCTGCTTTCCCTGACTAAACTAACAAAAATGAATACTGTACCCCTTCTGCCCAGACTGTATGGTAACTACGCTGCCACCAGTCAACCACTCTCAGGCTCTTACAAGGGTATCCAATTATACTGAGTAAAATCAATACTGACAAATGGTAGAAGGTAACCACAGCAGCGGGGCTTTTCAGAGAGGCCAAGGCATCACTAAAATAAGCACAAGTACTCTCAAAACATTAAAAGTATTCTCTAAAAGACCAGACACAATGAAAGGCATAAAAATATTTAATAATAATCTATATAAATAAAAATGTAAATGTTTGTTCAAAATCTTAAATCTCCAAAAGTTTTTCACCGATTGCTTTGAAATTTTCACACAATGTTGCATTCAAATACATGCGTGTTTTTATATACCTACTATTATATAGATGTCACACGTTGCATTCAAATATGCACGTGTTTTTATATACCTACTATGGATTTTATATATTTGTATACAAATATGCAATTTTATATGTTTTTGTTATAACTTTCTTTCTTCTTTTTCAGTGCAATAGATCTGCTTTAGCCCATCCAAATAATGCCTCACAGAAGGTCAAACTTAGGTCGTCGTACTCGCGGAGCAGAAGCAGTGCGACGAGTAATTGCAAATCAAACTGAGGAAGAATGGGCATCAGCAAACGAGCAAAACAGACAAAGAATGGCTCAAATACATGCCGAGGAAGCAGCAGAGTGATGTGCAGCCAGACTTGAGGATGCATGGTTGCGAGCACGGCGATCGCGTTCTGCAGCTTCAGATCTGCTTCGTTCTCCTCGATCGACACCAGCGGATGAAATAAATGCTTGCCTGAAATACTCTACTTTGTGGCGACATGTAAAGACGTTAAAATTAACTACAAATATGCATGTCCAGCTGCAAAACGATAAATCAGCTGAGATATTCTCACATCAATTGCTGGAAATTGGGAATGGAAAGGTGCCGGTTGATCTGACCTCAGGACGAAATTCATTGCCTCATAACTTCTGCAATTTAGTGACGTCAAAAGAAGAATTGGTTGAAAAAGTATTTCCCAATATTCAAACCAATTATAAGAATCACGATTGGCTGACTGAACGAGCTATTCTTGCGGCCAAGAACAAAGACGTCTACGAACTTAACAATATTATTCAGTCTAACATTCAAAGCGAGGAAGTCACATACAAGTCCATCGACACTGTTGTGGAAGCAGATGAAGTGGTTAATTATCCAACAGAATTTTTGAATTCACTTGATCTGCCAGGGATGCCACCGCATGTACTGCAATTGAAAATCGGCGTGCCAATTATCATGTTGCAAAATATCAACCAGCCAAAGCTTTGCAATGGCACGCGGCTTGCAGTAAAAAAATTAATGAGCAACGTCATAGAAGCAACAATCTTAACAGGACCTTTCAAAGGTGAAGATGTCCTCATTCCTCGCATTCCTATGAGTCTAACGGATATGCCATTTCAATTTAAGAGATTGCAATTCCCAATTCGATTGGCGTTTGCAATCAACATCAACAAAGATCAGGGCCAATCTTTAGAATTGTGCGGTTTAGATCTACACACAGATTGCTTCTCACATGGACAATTATATGTTGCGTGTTCTAGAGTCAGCGAACCAGACAATCTCTATATCTGCGCAGACAATAGAACAACAAAAAAATATTTTATACCCACAAGCATTGTGAAATGAAACATATTAGAAACATGCGCTTTCTCTTTTCTTTCTTTTCCATTTAACCAGACTGAGCCACAGCAACGCGTGGCTCGCTACAGCTAGTAATTAATAAAATAGAAAACGTGAGAATACTAAAACTAAGTACAATAAACACTAGAGTGTCAGTCACAGGAGAAATAAAAATAGCACAGTTGGACAGATTCAAAGAGATGCAGAAGAACACTACTTAACTAATCTCACTGAATGTCCTGACTGTCTAAAGAATAACTGTTCCCTAGCTAACTTAATTAATACAACAAGAGAAAATTAGATGCTGAGATGTTTACTTCCACAAGGCAAGATGATAAGCTTTCAACTAAACTGAACTGAACTGACTGTCATAGATCTTTATATTGGGTTCCAAAGAAAATAAAACAAAACAAACTGCTGAGTTCCATCCTCTCAGTGCTGGTTATAGAATGACATCACATTTTATCACCTGACTCTGGCACAATATACACTCAGAGCTTTGCTAAAATCTGTTGCAGTATTTGAAAATTACAGAACAAATTCAAAAATGTCTATTCTTCCCTCTAGAATTCTTTGTTTAAACATATACATTTAATCAATTATAATAACACTGTTGATACATTTTCAATGCAAGCATCTGCACAAACCAGTGTGATAGTCAAATGACACAAAACTATCCACAAAACTCCAGCCAACCATGCCGGCACATGACACACATGCACTGCTTTATTGTACCTGGCACAGATGGCAATACCTCACATCATCACAACAAGAAACATTGCTTTTCTGAAAAATTAAAAAAATAAAACATTGTTATTTTTGCAGAGGGGCAAGCCAACCTGCAACCTCCAAACCTCTGCATCTCTAATTATGCATAAAGCAATATCGCACAACCATGTAATCAAGGAAAACTTTCCTTAACCCACTGTATAATGAAGCTTTTGCTTAAAGCAAAACATTTCTCAAAATAAGTAAACAAATGGGATTTTTTGCAATTATGAAACCCCAAGGCCTATTAAAGATATATATTTTACAACACTGGCATCAGTATAAATCTTCAGCAGTAAGTGTAACTAATAGTACAAGAGACTTATAGTGCTTTTACTCATATTCTCCATTCCTGTCACCCTAAATGGCTACTTCACTCTAATGAACAACAACATCTCAGCATATATAACCCTCACAAATCTTCTGGCCAAATTGTCTACTCATACTCTGTTGCTAAAAATGGAATTCTATCCCTCTGCAAATTAGATCTGCATCTCACTTCTCCAACTTTAAATAACTGCTAAAAGATTAAATAAGTAAAACTTGGCTCTGCTCCTGCACAACCCCAGGGTGACCTAGTCCCTCCCTATTTCCAACACCAGCATGCTTTGACTATGGTCAGAGAGAAGGAATTAGTAAAATATTTTCTTAGACAATGAACAAATATATTTGCTGGATTATCCCATCTATACATGTCTGTTCCAAAAGAGTGTACTCAGTGCATTTGATATCATTTCTATGACCTGAAACTTGTGAATACTGAGTCTTGTCTTTTCAGCTTGTTATAGCTTTCCAAATACTTGCAACATGTATATATATATATATATATATATATATATATATATATATATATATATATATATATATACATACATGTATACACACACACACACACACACACACACACACACACACACACACACAGGTTTACAATGTATGAGCTGAAGCTGAATTTTTACTTAGTTAATATGTCATTCTTCTGTATTGGGCTTTGTAATAGCTTTATTTAATTGCAACTATCTTATGTCAATGTAGAGCTTTTCTCCCTGGACCTCCACTAAAATAAGATATTATTCCAGTCAGATTTTCCTGGTATTCAAATGTCAAATGAATAAATAAAGAAAAATTGTCAGTGATGAACAACATTTCTGAAGCTGAGTCTTCTATATTATGATATAGCTTGTATGTAGTTTGTTATGCATATTGCTGCATTACTTTCCTTACAGTTTACACATAATATGCATGTATATCCTCAAAAACTGCTGCCAAGATTAACAAAATGTTATTCCTGATCAATTTTTTTACCTCAAGTAGAAAACGAACTGACAAACGAAAAACTGAAGAAAAGAAAACACTGTGAACAAGCACCAACACTTCACTCAGCTCGATGAAGAAATAAATATAAAAAGCAGTTCTTATTCACTTTAATACCAAAACAAAATAAAATTAAGCACTTTTCATTTGGGAAATATCCAAACTTATTCAGATGTAGAGCAAGAACAAAAACAGCCAGCCCAGCAAAAATCCACTCTATATCATGAAGAGTTAATTGATTAATTGCCTGCAAGTGGATCACAGCACTCATTTAAAATTACACTTCACAGTTGCATTGTTTTGCTAACAAGACCAAAATTAACCTAAAAACTTCAAGACTTTACAAACATCATGACACAATAGAAATTATTACTTTTGCTAAGAATAAATATAAATATATGTGCATATGTAATAAAACTAACACCCATCCCTGACCTAATTACTATGCAGTATTATGAAAACATATTCTATACAAAACAAGGTATATAAAAGCATAATATAAAAAATTGTTAATTTATAACTTCATTATTTCATATTAATACTTTGTCAATAAAAAAAAATAAAATAAATAACCAACCATCCAACCAAATAGCATGTAAAAATACCTAGGAAATTACCTCAAACATTTTTACCTAAGCAACCTTTTTAATTTTAATATACTTGCTAAAGAATAAATTTCATTGATACCTGGGGCGGCACAGGAGTTTAGTAACAACTGCCATTTCAGTTCATGTTCTTCGAGGTGTAACTTAACAATGTTACTATCTAAATACCTCACATTCTCATGTGCAGCTACCTGTGTTATGACTCTAAATTTAAAACCATGGATGTGGTTATCTTTACAGTGCCTAGCTAGAGCATTATCCATTTTTTGTTTACCAATAGCATAGATGTGCTCGTATTTTATTTTATTTTATTTTTTTCACATATATTTATATTTATTCTTAGCAAAAGTAATAATTTCTATTGTGTCATGATGTTTGTAAAGTCTTGAAGTTTTTAGGTTCATTTTGCTTTTGTTAGCAAAACAATGCAACTGTGAACTGTAATTTTAAATGAGTGTTGTGATCCACTTGTGGGCAATTAATCAATTAACTCGTCTTGATATAGAGTGGATTTTTGCTGGGCTGACTGTTTTTGTTCTTGTTCTACATCTGAAGAAGTTTGGATATTTCCCAAACGAAAAGCGCTTAATTTTATTTTGTTTTGGTATTAAAGTGTATAAGAACATTTTTTTACATTTGTTTCTTCATCGAGCTGAGTGGTGTCGGTGCTTGTTCACAGGGTGTTCTTTCTTCAGTTTTTTTGCCTGTCCACATTCCTATGGTATGGAGAGTTTATACTTTCACTGTAGTGGCCAGCTGTGCTCCATATATGTTTTACAAAAGCACTCACAATCCAGCCAGTAGTGCTGTAAATCTGAATAATAAAAATGTATTGGAGAATTTCACGTAACTTACAATAGCATATTAGATGGTAGTCTGAAAAAGAGCTATTTGTTTAGACTAAAATAATTAAAAAGGCACACAAATACCAGGTGTTACTTTTGCTGCATATTATTCTAAACATATACACAGTAACAGTGTTAGAAGTAAGTGAAGAGCTCCAAAGCCCTTTTAGAAGGATAAGCAAAAGGTAAAAATAATGTAATGAACCTGAAAGTACATTCTGCTGAGTCATGATCCAATGGTGAAAGTCACTAGCTAAAAAAGTTTAGATGTTGCAAAGCAATACCGCAAACATAAAACCAAATTATTTGTTGACTGCAGTGAGATGAGTCCCTTATATAGGGGTTTTGAAGAAATTTGTGCATGAATCCCAGCAATGTATTTCAAAGTGGTGACTTTGGGGTGGGACTTTAAACTTAGTGGATTTAGTGTTTTATTTTTTCTTTCTCTTTATCTTTCTTGAGGGTATAATATTATGATTTTTTTTACTGTTCTCTTGTCTATCTCACTCCTTATCGATCTATGGACATTGTAAGGCCATGTGAGACCACTCTAACGTGTTTTGGTCTTTATGACCTCTGCCCAAGATTGACTGGCCTATTTTGACTGGCTAGCTATCATCCTTTACCATATGAAAAGAAAAATTCTCTTTGAGAGATCAAGTTTGGAAGTGCATCACAAAGGCACATCCCAAATATAACATGGCAAACTCCATGGACTGCTGTAGTCATCAATAGGACTCAAAGGAGCAACCAAAGGGTCCACTACCTTGAGACCTGGGCTGTTAATACTGTTTTTAGAAATGTTTACAAACTTCTTTTCTCAATGGCTTGAATCCCTGTGGATATATGATCTTGTAGGTGTAGCACTTGAGCATATTTGGGATGACCATGAATACCTGCACGTATCCCAGTACTCACACCAGAAATGGACAGCTGCAGGACCTGACATACTCCCTGAGTAAGGACTTCTTAACAGTCTTAGTATACATAAGTAAACATTTTCACACACTCAGTCTCACTATTTTGGAATTCACTCTAATGAGTCTTGGAATTGGAAATTTTTATCTTAGCACTACAGCTTCAATCTGACCCTCATGCACATTTCTTGGTACCTGTACTCTCACAGTGTCTCCTTTCATCAAAACTGCTAATGATTTCATATTTCTTTTTCATTACTCCTTCTGTCTGATCTGGCTTCATCTCAGTAATGGGACGATATTGCCTTGATTGTTTTGTAACAACTTTGTAAAAGTTACAGGTGGTGTGCTTCTTATTATTCTTCTCAACAACAATTTTGTGTAACACAATCCTATTCCTTGGAGTGGGATATTTCTGTACTCTTTCAGCTTTTCCCAGATAGGTGTCACCACAGTGGAACTCCGGTCCGCTAATGATTGGCAGTCAATTTTTACATTGTCGAGTTGTCAGCCCAACCTTCAAAGAAGGCACACCCACACACACTCACACCTACCTGCATGTCTGTAAATTCACTTGACTTCAGGGAGGACATGCAGATTCCACACAGAAGGTGCTCCAGCAAGAATCGAACCAGAGAACCTCTTGCTTGGAAGTGACAATGCTAACCACTGCATCACCGCAGCCTATGGGATATTTCTGTACTCTAATACAGATAAATAACAATTTCCTTTCGTTGCACTTGTAGCCTTTCTCATAAGAGTTATTTCACTGTCTGAATCATTTTTTTATTGTACATTTTAGAGATAAATTCGACTTGCTTAATTTCTAAATCAACCACAAGTCTTTTAAGCTATTCACTAATAAATTGTCAGAAATCAATGTAGGTGGCATTCCAGGTCTTTAAATATGTTTTTCAGAACAATTAAATCAGTTGCACCTTGTAAGGTCTTTCATCTTAATAACATTCTTATATTTCAAATGCATTGTCCACACATATCATATCATGATCCTTTTTAAAACTGAAACAAGCCTGTGCCATCCTTATTTTATGACACATTTTGTATTTCAGGTGGTATCATGTCTTCAACAGGCTTCAAATGGAATGCCATGCTGCACATCAGCAGCTCTGCATTACTTTCTGGGGTCGTACATCTACTGCGAATACATTACGTCATATGGATTTTTTTTGCACTTACAATTCTAAGATGAGACTCATGTATTGTTCTTAATATTGAACTGATAATCTATAAGTGCAATTAGCTTGGCTTGCTTGAACATTATGCCTTGTGTGGGTATTACACCCGAATAGCATTATGCACTGCTGACCTTACACTGCAATATCATTCGCAGCTGTAACTCATCTTGTGCATTCTTTTTGAATTCCAGTAATTTCTCTTTTGTCATGGGTAGTTTTGGAAAGCTCAACTAAATCTTCAAGTATTTACTTAAATCTTCTCTTTTTCCAATTAAATAGGGTCTTCTCAAAATATATGTTAAATCCATCTGATTATCTGGTATGCACTGTAATTTCGTGTTATATTTAGGATGATTGAATAGCATTTTTTTCAATTCTGGAGGTGAGTTAAATAAGGTTTTATAGAATATGTTCTGCAAAGACTTATGGAGAGTCTCAACTAATACTTCTCGTCTATATATGCAATCAAGAAATTTCTCACATCCATACATAATGGTTACTGTTTTTTTTTCAGTCAGAGTGTATCTGGAATGTGCATCTTAAATGCTCTTATTCATATGGTGCACACTTATTTTCTGCTTCTATTGTGAACTGGGTGTCATCTACTTGCAACACAACTGGTTAAATCACATTATAGCATTTCAAAACAGGTGTCTTCCTAACAAAGCTTTTCAGTATTTCAAAGCTGCTGTCCTGTTGTATTGGCCAATTACATTCAGTGTTATACATTAGATGCTTTCTTAAAGAATGTCAAATATCTAAAAAGTTAAGAACTTTGCTGAGTATTTTACCTACCCAGAAACTGGGCTTGTTTGTCTTCTGACCTCTGCACTATGACTCATTCTTTGCCAGTATTTGGCTTCAACCTTTCTGAGGCTAATATGTGACCCATATATTTCAGACTCATAACATTAATCAGAAACCTGTTTCTGTTTAACATTAGATTAAAATGGTTTGGTTTGTCTAATAGTTTGATCAGTCTAGTATCATGTTCCTGTTTGGTTTGACATTACATAAACAAATCAGAATTAATATTGACCACTCCATCTACACTATTTGCAGTCTGTGGTACAGGTCTCCTGAACATTCATGGAGATAGTCACTTGAAAAATCTGTATTTTGTAAATGGTGTATTTAATATACAGAGCTTTGAGTTCTCCTCACCCATCGTAATGTATAGAAACACTGTTTAGCATTCAAAACAGAAAAGTATTGGGCATTTGACATCATGGACAGAACTTTCTCAAAAGCCAGGAATGCACTGTTCCATTTTTATATTTTGATAATCTGTACATATTCTGTTTTGATACAGTGATAATAGCTTAATGGTAACACATTCTTTAGGTTTTGACTGCCTTATGATTATGACAAATATTTCCCTTCTTTAAATGACTTGGTCTATTCTCTCTCCTAGAGCATTAGGTGACTATCTGGTCATTCTGAGAACAGATACTCCCATATTTTAATATGCATTTTCCTGTTAAGTAACCCTGAGAAGAAGTCAGAATATCCCCGTAGAATGCTCTTAACTAAATATGTTATAATATTATTCCAAACAGCAATTTCCATGCTTCCTATTGAAATGAGGGCACTTGAAATGCTGAGTGCTGAAAAGCTGGGAAAAAAGGCCAAAAACCTGGGGAAGAGTGAATCTCAAAAATCACTCTTCTCCAACTTGTGCAGGGGGCCAAGCTTTCCTCCTGCACCCCATGTGGGGGTCAACCCATTCATCTACTTAACTTATATATAACAACTCTGAGATTAGCATGCCTTGAATAGAATTAAGTATTCCAAGAAATGAAATGGCATCTCAGGCTTAGTATACACAAGTCCAATCTGTCAGCCATTCAGTCTCCACATTTTGGACTTGGTCTTGTGGGTCCTGACATTTCAAATGGTTATCATTCTCTATCTTTTGTACATCATTTCAAAACTATTACATACATTGCTTCAACTTAACTGACAGTTATTCTTTATAACATATTTTTTGCATTCCCTAACACTAATCTTGCTGTCTACCTACACAAAGATTTCTTTGCTACATACCTTAGCAACAATCTTGGGAACATTCAGTGAAGTATTTGAAGTGGTATTCATTTAGTCTTTTTGGGATTCAGTACAAACCTACATATATTTTCTCCTTGTATAATATGAATTATGTCTATACCAAGTCCAGTTGCTCTCATATCATTTGAGCTAGAATATCTACATTTGGATACAGATACAACCTGAAAAACGCATTTGTTTTGCTCTAATGCTGAAAGGAAAACAATCCCCCGGATTCACAAATCCTCCGTGTAAGACTTAATAAGTCTTACTTGGAGGCTACAGTTGAATGGTATGACATCAGCATGCCATGAATATTCATGAGGGCACGCTGATTCAACTGTAAGTCTTACACGGACCGTGTAGGAAAGCAGGGGGCGTGTCCGACTGCCAAGCAGTCTAAATGTCCACGCCCTTGCAAGGTTTGGAAAAGTAAAATGAAATTACACAAGAGTGAGTCCGCTCAAATTTCCTTGCACCCAACACCACACTCCCTACATTGTAAACCCCCATCATAGTTATAAAAAGTAAAAAATTAATTTTATTTTTTTTAAATTCCCGAAATAGCTGCCCGTATTTGCGCATGTGTGCACAGGTGTGCCCATTGCTTAGCTGTAGTTAGCAATTCTGACATGGAAGAGCTTAAGAAAGAATGTTTATGCAAATCATACCAAATAGCAATAGCGTAATGGTAGAGCGTTTGCGCAAAGAAGAGGCATTCACAGTTCGAGTCCCACCCCTCCCCTTCTTATTTATGTTTTAAATCAGTATGTGGAATAATACCTAACAAATATTATTAAAATATTAGTAAAAAGCAGTGAAATGGCCAATGTATCAGTGAACAAATTATATATTTTTAAAGGATCCTGATATATAATTGCTTGCAGTTAAGCAGCGCTTTACCCAGCACAATAGAGTTGCCCATAGTTTAATAGTGCTTTACCCAGTGCACTAGAGGTGCCCAAAGTTTAAGAGTGCTTTACCCAGTGCAATAGAGTTGCCCAAAGTGTAAGAGCACTTTACCCAGTGCAATAGAGGTGCCCATAACGAAATAGCGCTTTAACCAGCGCAGTGTGTTTGCGCGGACGTACGCGCAGCGCCAACCAGGGCACCGTAGGGCACCGTGGAGCAACATAGAGCAAAGTTGCTTAAATGCAGCCACACCCCCTAGCCTGTCTGGACAGTATGAAAATAAAATGAATGACAAGGTTCGAACCCAGGACTCTGTGCATTATAATCAAAGTACAGAACCACTAAGCCATGACAACTTAGGAGAAAGAGCCACTGTTAACATACATATACTTAGTAATGGTAGATTAACCATTACTAAGCAGGTCTGCAGTCAACTGAGAATTTTCAAAAACAGCCAATCACAAAAAAGTGCAGGAAATGCGGCATATTTAGACCCATAGGTGGGAATACTCACCATAACTGATTGTAGCTCACATCTGCAGTTAGAATGGCTGGTGCTGGAGAGGGTACACACTTCCGAGCGCAACGTTGGGGCATCGAGGAGTCGAAATACATGGTTTGGCTCCTTGTCCACCATCATGAGTCAAGACTCCTGCAGGGCCAGTTCCAAGGGATGGAGTACAAGGCAGAGGTTTGAAACCAGTTAACTCATGACCTCACCAGTCTCACAGGCATTCCTCGGGCTGGTGAGCAGGTCCGTCACCACCATGCAGACCCGAAGAGATGGAAACAGGACCGCCTGAACCAATGGATACAGGAGGCCCGTGGGATGCAGGATGCCCCACAACTGAGTAGGTAGCCATGGAATGCAGTATATAAGGATTGCTAATTGATTCTGTATAATGGATAGGTATGTCTCAATATCCCTTTATTTACTTTACAGCTGCAGGTGACCGTGCTGCGAATCAGCAAGCCTATGCAGATAGGCTGCTAAGGCTGTGCCACCAGGCAGGTTAGTGATTATTCTGCATGTATTGTTATATAAAATAGGGGAACGAGCATGAAACAAAGTGTTGTAGTGCAATAATACAGCCATAATATGGCCTGAATAAGTCCTCTGCATGTACTGTCAGATAAAGAAGTCAGAGAGCCAGAAAATGAGTATAGTAACCCATTAAGAAAGGTAACATATGTCCGGAATAATATCTCTTCAGGTACTGTCATATAAAATAAGTGAGTGAGCCTGAAAAAGAGTGTTCTAACCTATTAATAAAGATATAATATGTCTTGAATATGTCTTCCATATGCACCGTTATAACAAATAAAGGAGTGAGCCTGCGGAAAAGTATGTAATGTCATTAATAAAGGTCTAAAACCCAGAGTGTGTCTGTGTCACTTAGTTTGAAATGTTGTTGTTCCCTTGCATTATACAAATAGCACTGTTTTAAAAAGTGCTGGCAACCCAGAGTTGTGCAGTCCCATATAAAGTGGGTGATGGAAGTGCTAATAGCTGTGAAGCATATATACAGTCCTCAACAGTCAGTTACTGGCTGGCATGCATAAGTAAATCTAGCACACGAGTAGCATGTTAATTTGTTCCCCAGAAATGTGAGTGTGTGTCAAGAAATGCAGGGTTCTATACAAACAGAAGTGAAAATGTCATGTGAAAACATCCAGATATGTAGATAAAGAAATATAAATGCAATCAAGGAATATGTAGCAGTAACATCTGCATCTTGGACAGTTAGTATGTCAGATATAGGTCAGGCATATATTGAACTAGCCAAACCCATTACACAACCTAATGCATGGTGGCAAGTGTAATAATACATGTAGGGGATATACACTTGCAGTCACTAGGAATGTAGTGTAGACTAAAAGTAATTATAAGATGTTAATCGAGGTTTTTTTCTACACCCTACTGTATGTGCATAAACCACACAATTCCACACCTCAATGGGTATGTGTAATCTTTAATATTTGTTGGGACATATGTCCTATTGTTCTATAAATATTTGCATTCACGTTGATGCATGTGCCCTGTTCAAACACCACAGTCATGGTGGCCTGTTCCTACCAAACATCCCTGCATGCTGTTGGAATATCCACTGTCGTTCAATATATGCATGTGTTATGCTTGCTGTTCAACTGTTGGAACCTTGGTGTGTTGGGTTAATGGGAATATTACTGCATGCTATTACAACTAATCTGGAATGCTGTTGTTTATGTTGTAATTAAACACACCTAATCACAGAACGTATGGGAAGGCCAGTCCCAGCGGACCCACCTGTCCCTCCTCGGCTGGCGAGTGCACCTGGCACCAGCAGGTCCGGTGCCCAGCCCAGGCTCCCCTCCTCCGTTGGTCCTGTGCCACCTTTGGGTGGAAGCACTGCAGGGGATGGGGCTCGTCCCCCCCGTGCAAGTGTGGGCAGAGAAGGGCCACCTATCACCCTTCAAAGGGTCCGGGCTGTGGTGCGTAGGGAGATCCAGCATTCAGTCGCTGATCCCCTATGCCAGCTCGAGGTGAGAGTGGCGAGTCTCATGGGTGAGCCTGCCCATCCTACTCAGCCCTCAGCACAGCCACCCTCGGGGCTGTGAAGGTACAGTGGTGACTGCCCATGGATGGGGATCTCAGTTCCACTGTTACCATCTGTGGGCTCATGGGCTTGTGATTTCCAAACATCCGACCCCGTCAATTGTGTTCACCCACCCCATGTGTCATCTTGTCTGTCTTGTCTGTTTACCTCCCCAACCTACCTCCCTGAACATATCTACTTCCTCTACCTCACTTTCCACTCTCACCTGAAAAAAAAAAAGGGGCAAACTGTACCCACAAAAAAATTACTCCCCATACATAGCTGCCCATTTCGCGCACATGTCCATTGGACATGTAAACTGATAATTATAATTCGCAGTACAACATACTTTGTTGTCCTCACCCCTCTCCCAGGGGAGGATGGTTTCAAATTTCACTCCAAATTTATTGCATATGCACAGCTGTTGCTGGTAAAGAAATGGGCAGCTATGGACCTTCCCTACACCCATCCTGCACATCCCGAGCTTGTTTGCCTACTGTCTGTCCCTCTTTGTGCCCCCTTTTTCACCACTTTCCTATCTCCCTATTTTCTTTTCTTTAAAAGAAATTAGAGCGGGGGTTAGTGGGAGTAAGCACTTTTAAGCAGTAGTAAGCAGGTTTAAGCGAGCGTGGCCATGTGTGCGCTTAGCTAAGTGTCACTAAGCATCACGCAAACCTGCGCAAATCCACTTACAACTGCTTAAAGTGCCTTAGTCACTCTATGGAAGGGCCCTTGTTCTGCTCAGCAGCAAAAGAAAAGACCTCTGCCAGTCTCAAACCCCAGACCATTGACACAATAGACTGCATGAATTACCACTAAGCCACAGCAGATATACAAATAATCTGGTGCTGAAATAAATATATCATGCATTACAATGAGGGAATGTAAATGGAAATTAGGAATGATATAACACAAATCCTGTTCTGTGGGTCTTTACCAGCAGTTGTTGTGGAATTGCATGACATGACTGTGAAAAGAGAACCACCCATTCAAGTAGGGAATAATGTTACAGTAGCACCTTACAAACACCACACCTGGTATCAGACCAGGATGAATACTGGCAAAGTTGAATAGGGCAGAGGCCAGACACCCCAACTGTGACTGCTTTACAGGGATGTCCCTGATTTGTAAACAAATGTTAGCTGTACCCCACTAAATCACTCTGGAAAGTGCTAACTTTAGGCAGACAAGTGTGGAATCACACGTAATGAATAATGTCAATAGGTGAGAGTAGACACTGCTTGCACGTCAGAAAAGTTGTAGGTATACATATGCTCTGATTCCCAAGAAAGTCTCAACTGCAATATGTCTGTAATATATTGCAGGTGTATCTAACATATATGTACCTTTCACTGAGGCCGTTCAAATATATACCTGAGAGTATCTGACGCCTGGCAGAAGCAGAAACACACAGGCATATCAGCATTACTGCTGTTACACCCTCTGCAAATAGCTTTGGAAGGAGTTCCACAAGGATGCCCTTATGTAGGAGTACAACACAGAAATATCACAGGATGTAGCCATGTACTGCTAGCAATCAACTGTGACAATGCCAATGTGCCAGTGCTGAAAAGACTGGTGTGGTGCACAGACAAAGTATAATAGGCTAACCTCTAGCTACCATCTGGATATGTCCACAGGTGGGAGCTACGCAGACAGACTACTTGCCTTGATAGACTAACAGGTACACAGCAATCCTGTATGTTCAGCAAGATAAACCTCACATGATAATACAAAATGCTCTTTGCAGTTCTGCACCCCTACCCAAAGGTACAACACACCTGTGTATTCAGGCAAAAAACAGGGTGTAGGTAGGCATACTCAGTACTGAAATATCTCCAGTTGTGTTGAGCAGCCTGTGCTAATGTCAACACAAACAAACCACAAACTGTTCAGAGGTGAGTAGCATAATAATTACAGTATAGCAGTTCACAAACACTGCATGTGCCACAGGAATACAGTGCACTAACCACATTTGTATGGCAGTTAAATGTCTAATTCAGAAATAAAGTACATACTCCCATGTATCCTGTGTTAGCATTTGGAGGGGGTGAGTACATGTCTACACTGAGAAGTGTGTACTGGAAGCCGCAACATTCAGGTTTGAGTACAACATGCATATCACTGGCTACAACCCTAGCTTCAGATAAGAGACATATACCAACCTTCTGACTGACACAACGGTGTCCAGAGCAAACAAGCATGGGCCCCACCTTGGAAAGCTGAAAGGGCTATGCCTACCTGACCTAGCATTTTATAGCAGTGGGCTGCAATCACAGTGAGTAATGCAATCAGCACACAGCAGGCTGCATGCAATTACTGAATGGTGGGCAGCAATTGGTGCAGAGGCTGTCACATGCACAAGTGCAGATACCTAGAAAAGCAGGCTGTACCTGCTGTCCACACATGCAATAATATCATTGCAGGTACAGGGAGATAGAGAGTGAGAGAGAGACACAGACAGAGACACAGACAACAGAGAGAGAAACAGAGACAGAAACAGAGGGAGAAAACCCAAAACAAACAACCAAAAAAAAAAAAAAAACCTACAAAACTGTAACAGATGGAGCAGGGAAATACAAAGGTATGGTATGTAACTCATATGTATGTGTTGGCATGTAGTAGATGTTCCTGAAGAGTACACTACACACTGCAAATCATCCATGTGTGGCAGCAGTACGTATCTATCTGTATCTGCACATGTGCATAGGGCAAGGGACATACTGCAACTGTTAGTGAAGGGTGGACAGATATCTGTCGTTGAAGGTTGTTATGTGCATATATCTATGTAGGTCGTAGTGTGGCATAGAAAACAGCATGCAGTGTTGATATATGTCATGTGCTGGTTAAATGCTGTGGGACTGATTTGTCAGATCTGCTGTGTTACGGCCAGTGAGGCCTGCTAAAGCTACATGGGCCGAGGACACCCACGTGCATTCTGCACAACACTGTGCAACATAATCACATAACTGTACATCCCACAACTGTCACATAACTGACATCCCCACCATGAAATGTGGACTGTACATGTGCCTATATGTACATTTATGTGTACAGCAATGGATGAGTACATGTATGTGTATAGATATGTACATATATATGGGACACAGGTGGACAGTAGCCACCTCTTTGATAAAGACAGTGCCACACTAGACCTGTAATCTGTCTGTGTGGTATGTGTCATGACAACAGGTGTGTCATCTAGGGAAATATAGGTCAGTGTTCCCCTCTACTCATCACAATGCCCTGTGTGGTATGTACCTCACATGACAACTACAGCAGGTGGAAAGGCCACAGACATACCTCACAAAGGGTAATACTGGCCGCAAACAGATGCCCTATGCAGACTGACTCACAAAACCATATCTAGACTGTATTGCATACCGGCCACACAGAGGTGACCTCTGCCGGACATACAGAGGTATGTCACACCCCTAGCTGGGTGACAACCACCATGGCAACATATCACAATCCCACTGGGATACACACTCTAGGGCCCTAAACCTCATCAGCTCACTAAACAGCACATGCTGGAGAGATAGGTTCCTATCTCAGAGATATGCCATACACTGGAATAGACCACCTAGCAATAGCAAACAAGGCTCCTCATTAGCAGTTGTCATAAATACCCCTGATGATTGTTTGGGAGATTGGTAATACACCCCAGGAACCCCCTCTGTGGTTCTGGTTGGCAGGGTCAAGTAAAATCAAAGTGCATGTGTGTCAAAGGCCAGGGGAGCATATGGCTAGGCTGCTGTAGGCCCTAGGGCTAATAGCATATTACCTACCTATGACACTATGCACTCACACGTACTCAATGCAATGCTATGTGAGGTTGAATAAGTGTAACGCTGAATGTGTGCAAGGTCTGTAAAGGTGTGATAGGTTAGTGTGAAGTTGTATCTATTATGGTAGTGTCTATCCTAGATGTGACGCCAGCAAAAGATGTGTATTGTACTGTTAGGCAGACATAGTAGTATGGCATACGATGTGACGTAGTTCCTTGTTGACAACCGTGGTGTCTCATTGTAGGCTAAAGCAATACATGTATGCTTAATGAGTGGTACTGCTGGTGAATCCAACTCCCATATGAACTGTAGTACTACCTGAAGCTGTAGGCCTAAACAGCACAGTATGGTGTGTGTTCACATTGCTTGGAAACACTGTCTTGTGTGTTTCCTGTAGTCTGCACAGAGGACAAAACTCAGGCATAAGGGTTTATAAGTAGTGGCACACAGTACTGTATGGTACACAGGTAATGCTCATCTGTGTTGGCATACAGTGGTGCATTGTATGTTTGTCTGATGTGTGTGTAATTATGCCTGTACCATGGCTGCAATCAGATGTGTGTTACAGGGGATACATGTGTATCCAGCAACATATATACTCTGTTACAGCAGTATGCCACCTATAGTAACAACTGTACACATATGTTAGGCAGGGCTATGGCATCAATGACTAGGGTGGTTGACTGGTACTACTGTAACTGTACTTTACATTCATTGCAATGGATGACATCACTGTTCGTGCATTGGCGTGATATATACCCCTGTGTCAAGGGTGTGCATTGTGTCACAAACAGTGTGCCGGGTACTGTTGTATAGTGGTGTGATATATAGAGTGTGCCAGGCACTGTTAGTCAGTTGTGGCCTGAAAACCAATAAGTGGTACTGAATGTGTGTAACCTCTGACAGACAAATGGATGGTATATATGTCAGTAAAGTGATATCTTTGGTTAAAGGTTTAAAGTGTGCCACAGGACTCGCTCACACATATTGTTCATATCTTTTTCAGCCAGATGGCCCACCAACGCAACCCGTCATACACAGCAGTGGAGGAAGATGCGATTGGGCAAAGTCTGGTGCAGCAGTACACAATGCTGTTTTCCCGAAGCAGCCATCACCAGCAGGAGTGGACTGCACTGTGGCAGGATCTTGTCCGTCGGGTAAATGACATAGGCATGCATAACCGGACATATGAGCAGGTACGCCATCACTGCAGTGATTTAATTAGACATGTCCAGCAGCGTGCATCTGATATCCAAAGACAACAGCTTGCCACAGTTGGTGGGGTGGCCATTCATCCCTCCCTCACCAGAGTGGAGGAGCTGCTCCTAAGCATGTTGGCTCCTGGACAACAGCAGCAGCAACCTGTGACATGTTTTGTCATGGAGGCCGGAGCCACCCAGCATGTTCACATGGAGCGAGCAGGTAACATGCCCTATCTGTAGACTACAGTTAACTGTATTGTTAGATTATGTCTACGTGAGATGTGTACTGTGTGTTTAGCAGTTGTGCTGCCCAGTGTTGTGCAATACTGATATTTGGAATATTATCTCTACACCTGTGACTGTTGACTGTTGTTCTACTGTAGTTTAGCATAACCACTGTAGCAATGCCACAGTTGTGGCCACTGACGAACTCTCTCATATTTTCATAGGTCCCTCTGGTGTGACAGCAGGGCAGATGATCCATGCTGGTGAGTGTGGTATAACTGCAATGTTGGTAAGGAAATGTGCATGTCATAGGTGAGGTGTAGGCCATGTACACGTAACACACCTACGCATAATGCATGCCGTGCATGTTTGCTGTAAGATGTTGCACAGCTCAGTGATGTCAGTAGCTGCCTCAATGACATGCAATACACAGAGCATCAGACACAGTTGTGGCAACACCGTACTGCACATTGGATAGGTATAGTTGCTACAGCTGTACACAACATAACACGTTTATCATATGCAGTACACAAAAACATGCTACATATGGCGTTACCACACATCCACTGTAAGGCCACACTTCAGTATCCCGCATGTCATCCACACACACATGATGTACCTACCTCAGGGGCAGAGGCCTATCATGGGGCTGTGCAACACTCTTCAACACATAACACAGTCGTGTTAGGCAATGCTCCCTATTGGGCACCTCATACACCCATGTACAAAGTGGCTGTGTAATTGTGAATGTAGCCACGGCACTGCAGTTCAGGTACAGCATGCTAGGCGGTGGTCTGTCACACATTAGTAGCCCTGAGTGACCACAAGATGCATGATGATGATGGCACATGGTACTACACCCCATCCAGTTACAGTGACCACAGTACTACACATAGCAGTCATTTCTTTGCACCTCAGTATTGTGTGTGTGCAAACATATGCACCTATACACAATATGCATAGCATGTTGTGTGTGTGCTTACATATGCCAGTATACACAATATGCACAGCAGTCGCCATCTGTACAAAGTGTCACATATATGTCCTGGAATGTTATTGGGTGTATAGGTCACATGGCACACATTGGGTATGTGTGGTGTTTAATGTTGCAGTCATGTAGCATGCCATGTCATGGCTGGCACCGACATATCTGCAATATATCCCACACTCACCATAACCACTGTACAAGTGCCATGTTGAGCATTGGGATTCCTTCACGTCTACATGCACCACTCATCCCGTGTGTGTACATAGCATGCATGTGCTACACCTGTGCCCACTATTATCTGCTATGGACACAGACACTGTAATCACACATGGCAATCTATGTGTCACACAGATAACACATGCAGCCATGGTATGTATACCTGTGAGTGATGGTGCACAGGACATTGCAGAACTGATAATACATGCACAGCAATGTTGTGTCCATGTACACATTATGTTCCAGGGTAGCCAATCACTGAACAACTACACACATGCATCAAAGCCATGTATAATGTCATTAAATAGGGCCATCTACACTTGCACTGCATGGTCTTGAGTAACACATATTCTGCATGCTGACACATGTGAGGTGACTGTTTGCCTTGTGATACTGTCACCCACCTTCACCCACTATTGAGTATGTGTTGGATTGCTGGTTTGTGTGTGTGTGTGTGTGTGTGTGTGTGTGTGTGTGTGTGTGTGTGTGTGTGTGTGTGTGTGCATGTGTGCATGTGTGCATGTGTGTGTGTGTGTGTGTGTGTGTGTGTGTGTGTGTATGTGCTGTAGTGAGGAGTGTATTTGTGTGCATGTGTGCATGTGTGCTAACATCATGTACAGATTGTAAAGTGTGTTTCCTGTCTTACTCTCACAGGTGCTGAGTTTGGGGTGGCTGAAAGCAGCAGGGAACCTGAACTCACTGCCACTAATAGTGGAGATGATGAGACATGTATTCTGGCACAGGAAGGTTTGACAGGGTCTGTCGTTGGTCCACCAATCGACAGTACACAGCATTCAACCCCATCTATGCGCACACTCATACTGCCGATACATCCCTCATCACCAATGGCCTTAGCCGAGGGACAGCATACAGTTGGCATTGACCAGGAGAGTGTGGTACCCATGGCACTTGCATCCCCTCACAGCAGCCATAGCTGGATTCCTGGAATGGTACCACATAGGTGGATGTCCAGGGGTTCTTGGGGGAGCACCACTGGTCGTATTGCCCCTGGCAGATGTGCCCCCAGAGGTATTACAACCTCCAGTATGTTCCAGGCTGTAATGCAGACACAGGCACATATGGAACGGTACACCAGACAGGGACTAAGGGCGCAGAGGGCCCATTACACCGCTATCAATGACAGCATCCATGACCTTGCCAGTGCCATCTGGAATTACACCGAGGTCATTGACAGACATTGGGGGGAGACATTAGAAGCCCTCCACAATGTGTCTTTCATGAGCCAGGACCGTGTGGGATGGGTGAGACGTCGATGCATGCCAGCAACAACAACAGCTGGCAGTCATTGTGGATGGCACACAGATCACAGTCGCTCCCGTAGTGGCAGTACCAGCCCCAGCATGGGGCTGGCCTGTCTATTGACCGTCCTAGTAGACCACGTGCACATGGCTCTGGCCTGTCCCAGCAGGGACATGGGTCCAGTCACCATACCTCTGCCTCTGATGATAGTACCCAGTCAGGGTTGGTACCCGATACTGCCTGTAGCACCCCTGCCAGGCACAGGTACCATGTCAGTGCCCAGAGACAGTGATCTGTACAGCCTAGCAGGTACAGTCTGTGGCTGTCCCACAACCCCCTTGTATATGGCAACCACATGGTGGAGCTGTGTGTATGCAGACACACACACATTAACCAAACAACTAGGGCTCACACATACACACACACATTACATCAACATTGGCCCATGCTGTACTGTTGTCCGTCACACACACACACACACACACACACACACACACACACACACACACACACACACACACACACACACACACACATCAATAGGATAGGTCAATGTCGGGCTCTGGCAAACCAACAACACACCCTGTGCATATGATGACACCTGTGCCACCTCCTGTCATCTGTAACATTGATGCAGGAGCAGGCTAACATGGTTCTGATGCACAGGGTGACATTATAGCAGTGTAGCAATATTAGCAAGTTGTCAACAGGAAAGTGCAATGATATCCTTGTAGGTATATCTGAGCAGAGATTATGCATCACAGCTCTGATTGTCAATGTAGCATTGTTTACACCAGTGTTAGGTCTGAGTATGTATTGTCCACCCATGTGCCACTTGGCTGAAGTGTACAGTGTTGCCAGCATGTGTTAGTGAGTGAACAGTACGTGTGTGGTGTGTGCATTACAGATTAGCAGGTGTACATCTGTGAACATGGTGGGTGCGCACTGTCTACATGTACGTGCATAGTGGACACATGGGACATGTGACATACCCTGTTGTACACATTGTTAACATCTCATAGTATCTTTCGATGGCCAGTATGCATTCTACTACAGATATGTACTAACATGGGTACACATGTGTGTATGACATGGGTTGACATTATGCTGTGGGTAATACTGTTAATACCTGTCAATGATATGTAGTCTTGTAGTATACACAACCTCAACATCATGACTATAACCAATCATTAGATGATGTCCTGACAAATGACACACAGTTGTAGGGAGCTCAGTAACAGTTGGATCCTTCCAGTACTATACTATAACAGTAACCAGTGGTATTGACCGCCACCCATTCCTGGGACCACACCTGTTTGGCATATAGCCCTCTTAGGTACATGCAAACACACTAGGGATATGTCCATCCATATCTGTAAATGCATGCATTGGCCTACAATGCATTCCCTGGATGGGACGCATATCCTACAAAAGGGTATCATACAGACAGATACCTGTTGTCCAATACATGCTGTATAGCAGTAAGCCGATTATGGCATAGTCATCCACATTTACTATACATACTATCCCGACAGTACCACATAGGTGGTAGCCCTCAACATGTATGCTGGGTACCAATGTGTACATACAGCCACGTATTATGTCATCTGTCCCTTGGTATCCACATATCCATAAGTATTGTGGAGTCCCTCGGTGTGTCACATAAGACATTAGGGGCCTGAATGCATATCCACAGGGCTGTTGTACACCTATAATGACTGTCCATTATTGCCAGTCATTGTTGTGTATGAACATGTCTGACATATACCCCAGGCATGTACCCTCACTCACAGTACTCTATAGAAACTGTCATGGGTGTGTGTGGCACAGATGACCTTGGACACAGATCACTACAGTGGCCGGGCTTGTCACATACATACATATGTGACCTACGATCTGAGAAGCACCGGCACAATCTGTCAAAGGAAACAAATGTATTCATGTAGTATGCAGGCTTCACACCTATGTACTGATTGAGGTCACATGTACACATATTTATTTGCCATGCAGATACCTGATGTGTGCAATGCACATACTATTTTAATCATGATATGTCATACCATAGTAAAAGCAAAACCCACACTACATTGACCGACTGTGTCATACACACACAACAATGGCAGTATTCAAACCCCTACCTAACTATGTTATGATACTAGAGAGACATGCATTAACACGGAGTGCTATATACTTTACTGGGAGGTATCTCTTCTCCTGCTATATTTGTAGGATGCTGACATCATCAGATATTCTAAAGAGGAATGTACCTCTTTTAATGTGTTTTCCCAGTCTCCAAAAAGGGAACTCCTCTCAAAGGAAATCACACACATACACCCTCCCACACAAACTCTCAGCATTTGCAGGATTCAAACCCCTACCTAACTATGTTATGACACTAGAAAGATACGCATTACCAGGGCATGCTATATGCTTTACTGGGTGGTTTCTCTTTTCCTGCTATATTTGTAGGATGCTGACATCATCGGACTTTCCAAAGAGAAATGTACCACTTTTAATGTGTTTTCCCAGTCTCCAAAAAGGGCACTCCTCTCATAGGAAATCACACACATACACCCGACACACACCCAAACACACACTGTCAGCGTTTGCAGGATTCAAACCCCTACCTAACTATGTTATGATACTAGAGAGATACGCATTAACATGGAACGCGATATGCTTTACTGGCTGGTTTTTATTCTCCTGCTATATTTGTAGGATGCTGACATCATCAGACTGGACATGGTAATGTATATACACTTTGTTTTATGCAATCCCAGGAATGAGCCATGTGGGTCGGCAGGTGTAAACAGCTTGAACAGGACCCCATAATTCTTACCTTGTGTGATCTATCTGTGGACACATTGACATTCCTTCATATGTCAACACATATTTATGCACAGATTGTTGGTTTTGTGGATACGACATGTGTCAGGGATGTTGATAAAGGGCTATTCAAAGTCTATGTGGGACATGTATAGCACTGTTCAGTGATGTATGTCCTGGGTGTCTACCTTGCAAACAGTCTAGCATGTTTGGGAACCATGATCTGCACATGAACATACCACAGTTGGTAGGGTTGTGTGTTTGTCAGCTTCCAATAGCTCTGTTTATGACTTCAACCATGATGGACTCCATGGCCTTGCAGATCAGACATCATAGGCTTACTGGACTATACTCCCCATGGTGTGTTGTGCACCAACACTTGTGGGGAGTGCCATATGTTGCTGTAACACATTCAACGGTTCCAGATGCTGTGGAGAGGGTGAGGGTCAACAGATTGTTCAGGTGCAGGGTCTGTTTGTTCTGTAGTTCATGCATGACACATATTGGGAAACAATGTAATCCAATTGCTGCCATGCTTTTGGCTTTGGGGGAGCTGTTCAGCCATTCTACATGTGATATCTCCTGGTATGATGACTGGGACTATCGTCAGTGGGAGGTGGGTATGTCTATATGAGCCTGTCTGACAGGATGTCGGCATTGTCAGTCAGGTAGAGTTGGCCCTGACTCAGGACATATATGAGTGTACATTGCTATTTATGACATAGCTGAAGGAGGTGTCATGATTCAGTCTGGAATCCTTCTCAGCTACTCTTTACAAAACACCAACAAACCTGAGCACTAATCCCTGTTATACTCTTTTACATACTTAACACCCTACTGATCCTTTGTGATCAGGCTACGGAGTATGTCATCATAATATCCTGGCATGTCCAGGGGTCTGTTTTGTGTGTACTCTCCAGTCCAGCTAGTGAATATTGTGGTTTTGACACAATGTCACATCTGCCTCATGTACACAGACAACCCTCTCCTCCTCCCAACAAACTCAGATATATGTGAGAGATGCAACAATATTGACATACAGGAGGCTGAGCTCTCTCGACCCATGACTGGCATAGTCTATCAGGTGGTGAAGGTAACCACACACACCACATATCAGTCTCACATAAACCTATAGCGACAGCAATCAAACCACATTATCACACATAAACATACTCGGAGGCTCTACATAAACTTTGCCTAAGCAGCAGAGACCTCCAAAGCAGACACACAAACAACTGCTACCCCACTACAATACCCACAGATCACATAGTTCACAATGTCAGTGTGCCACACAGTCACTGCCCTTCGGGCTAAACAACACACCTAATACACTTGTAATAGGTGACACTTATTGTCAGACACACTGACGTCCCACTCACCAGGCCAAACAAGGGAATAGTCACTTTGAGCTGTCTCTCGGGTGCCAGGATCCACAACATAACACATGCACTCAGGTCACTCTAAAGCAAGTACAGGACTGACTCCATCATTGTCCATGCTGGTGCGTACACCCTCAGATGTTCCTCCCTGGACCACATGACATGATACATAGAGGAAATCTCTGATCATGTAGCCCAGGCCAGTATGACCCTGACCTTGTCTAGCATCTTACACTCACCAAGTATTATGTCACAGTATACCAACAAACTGATCACATTTGACAGTTAGCTAACATATTGGTGTCATTCACAGGGGATACAGTGTCTGTCAGCCTGGGGTGACATGCTCGACATGCCATGTAGCTTCCCTATGGACAGCTTGCACCTGTCACCCTTGGACTTTCGAATACTGGCTAAGGCACTTGCTACCACCATACTGCCTTTTTTAAGCGGGGCTCAAAAGACAAACCCACCTCCATAGACATTACAGAGTACATGACACTGAGGGTAATGCTGCTCAACAGCAGATGTGTTACCCTCAAATTGCGACCACTCAGGAATCTCCTCAGTATGGACAGCAGCGATATCTGTGCACTAACAGACACCTGGTTCAGGCTCCCAAATGCACACCAGCACTACCAGGTTATATTTCGTACCATGCTTTCTGACCACATAACTCGGAATGGCCAACACATATAGGGGGGAGTATCCATATACATCACAGATACACATACCTCCGGGTTGGTAGCACTGCACAAAGCATCACAGACCATACATATGCACCTAACCGTTTGGTTTGTTGCCTGCTACAGACCACCCTCCCAAACTCAGGAACCACACTCGGCTTTCCTGGGAGCACTGGACAATATGAAGGTCTCCCCAAACACCATTATATTGGGTGACTTCAAATATCCACACATTGACTGGGGATAGTACTCAGGCCCCAACACCCTCGCCCAACAGTTACTACTATTTGTAAACTCATATGCTATGGCACAACCAGTCACCACACCCACAAGAGGGGACAACATATTGGACATGATCATCACCAACATGGGGACTCTATGTTCCACACCTGATATATACCCCTCATTGGTAAGGTCAGAACATACATTTATCTCACTGGACATCCATATCCCGTCCCCACATCCATCCTGGGTAATCTTGGTGAACTTCTCAAAAGCAAACATCACACTTCTCCAAATCAAGGTGGTATCCTTCAGAGACCCTCGGACAGTGGTAAATATGGCTCAGACTGCTGAATCCTTTACATACACATTCTATGGACACCTAGTGGACTGCATGGATCGTGCTATCCCAAATAACAACTGGACTCACTCCTCCAATGGCAGGGGACATGTCTGGTAGATAAGCTATACAATGAAAGGAGGATGCTACTACATGATAGAGCACAATTCCAGACAGGGAAGGCATCTGTGATCTGTACTAGCAGACAGCTACAATCACTCATGTATTTATGTCAGGCCTGCTTCTAACGGACCATTGCACCAGACACGTAGGACACTCACAAGGCCTTCTTCAGTTAATTCAGGTACCTGGGTGGACACTCACTGATATGCTGTGAGTTACTGCATACTGACTAAACATACCCTGAACCCACAGACATTGCCAACGTCCTGGCAAACAGGTTCAGTGCAGATGTCTCCCCCCCATCCCCCCTAAGGAGCTACTGTCCATCCCAACAGAGTGTAACCTCCCTGACATCACAAATAAACAGGTGAGTGCTGCCCTCCCCACAGCGGACAACACAGCATCAATGGGACCAGACGGTGTCCTGGCCTGCGTCTTACACGGGCTTCATGACAGACGTAACCCTCACATTACGTCACTGTTCAATATCAGAGTTACTGCAGGATATGTAACCACGGAATGGTGTACAGCAATAGTGGTCCCACTCCACAGAGTTGCTGCCACAACAGACCACAGACAATATCGGCCTATAAGGGTAACTAGCCTGTTCTGCAAAGCTATGGAGCGTATTGTAATGGGACTCATGCACATAGACATCAGGAACCTACAGACACTGGGTCCTACACATTTCAGCGTTGTTGTGAGCAGATCTTGCCTCTTGGACCTGTTCATATTCTTTAAACAGTTACCAGGTCCATCAGTGTAGGGATGGTTGTCCACACAGTCTGCCTGGACCTTGCACAACCCTTCGACACAATACCCCACTCGGCCATTATGCATAGGCTCACCAGCGTTGATATCGACACATATCTCACACGATGGATTGCTATCTGAATCAGGGATAGCACCCACATGCTCAGTATTGCAGGTGCCATGTCTGACTATACACCAGTTACACATGGCATCACATAAGGCTCAGTCCTCGGACCTCTCTTGTTCAGTATATATTTGTGTGATGTACAGGCTAACACAGGAGGAATATGGCTGACCATGTTCGCAGATGACTGCAAACTGGGTGCCATAATCAACTCTCCAGCTGGCACATGCATACTCAAATGGGGTCTCACAGAGATAGGATGACTGGTGCTTGAGCCATGGCCTACAGCTAAATGCCATTAGTTGCATAGTCATCACCTTTGGGAATAACAACATGCCCACACATTACCACATAGGTAGTAATCCATTACATACGGTAGCAGTTGTTAGGGGTTTGAGGACACGACTTGTTTGTACTCTCTCCTTTGACAATCACGTTGCCAAAGTTGTTAGACAGAACTTCTATATAGCCCACCTTATCCCATATGGTTTCACATGTTGATCAAGTGAGGTCATTGTGCCCCTATACTCATCATGACCATGCTTGGTTACAATGCCACATTTGGGATGTACCTTACCTGACACCTGCAGCAACTGTAATGGCCACAAATGTTCCTCAACAAGCAGATGTAGGGACTCACATGGATGCCCTGCACAGTTCAGATACAGTAACTCCAGCTCTCCTCAGTCACTTACTACCTACTCGGATGTGTTGTATGCCTGTAGTTTAAGGAAATATCCGACCCAGATTTAATGGACATGCTCCACCTCAGGATATCCGACTCCCTTGGAGCTACACACTCCAGGGACATATACCTCAGCACAGATGTTAATAGGATATGCTGGAGGGACAGATTCTTATCTCAGAGGCTCCACTCACTCCGGATTTTAATCCCGGTTTCGCATGGGCAGAGCCACCCACTGACCACCTACAGGAGACATCTTGACAAGTGGATGGGTGATCGTATGTTTACCCATGGGATATCTTCTGGGTCCCTGCTAGACAGAGGCACAATACACTAAATGTAAATGGGCCATCTTGTGTGACCTACTATTCACAGGCACAGTGTTCTAATTTGACAGGGTTGCAAAAGCCAAACACACTCTGGCTAGGCTTGTACATGCCCTAGGGCGGATACGCTAGTATCAACCTCTGAACCTATGCTAATGTTCAGGATGCACGATGTTTATTGCTGATACTGTTTGCAGGTTTTATCGTCTTTGCTTTCCCACTTTCTATGAACAACTTAGGTATCTGCAGAACATATCTGATTATGACAGGGTTCCACTATATTATATATGTGTCTGTTGTCATATAACTGTGTGCACAGGGAAGATTGCTGGATAATGAGAGGTTCCTGGGTTAACACATGCAACTGCCTGATATGTGTGGCCAACTGCTGTACTCCGACATGGCCTAAGTGTGTGAGCATGCCCAGTTCAGACTGTCAGTGTTCTGTTGCCTGACATTTGTCTCATTTATTCGTGTGTGAGCATGCCCAGTGTGACCTTTCAGTATGTTGCTGTCTGAGGTCCACTACATTTGTTGATGTATGTGTACATGTCCAATATTAACATTTCTACTGTGTATGTTGAAAGTCAGGTTCTATTCTTACTGCGGGACTCACCTTTGTGCCATAACTCGACAGGGATTATGCTGTGCCTGCAGGGTTTCCATGGAATACTTTGCATAGACTTATCAACATTTCTTCATACAGGCTGACCACTGCAATACTGTCATGGTTTAGTGGTTCAGTATTATGACTATAGTGCATAGTATTCTGGGTTCAAGGCCCATCACTGTTTTATATTTTCATACTGAGCAGACCAGACTGCTTAAGGGCCAGTAGAGCAAATATGAGCATGTTGCTTTTGTTCAGCTATGCCATACTTAGGTTCCTAGGTTCATAGGTTCATACTAGGCTATCTGCCCTAAGGCATTTACAAGCCTAGCCAGAGTGTGTTTGGCTTTCACCACCCTCTGAACTGATTTTACTGTGCCCTTTTTAAGGTTAGTTTACTGTGCCTCTGTCTAGTAGTGACACCGAAGTAATCCCCAGGGTAAACCTACGATCTCCAATCCACTCGTCAGGATTCCTCTTGAAGATAGTCAGTGAGGGCCTCTGCCTAACATGGACTGGGATTCTATTCCAGAGTGAAGGGAGCCTCTTGGTTATGAATCTGTCCCTCCAGCATGTCCAATTTATTTCTGTGCTCAGGTTCAAGTCCCTCGAGCACGTAGCTCTAAGGGATTTTGATTTTCTGAGGTGGAGCATGCTCATTAATTCCGGGTTGGACATGGCTTTATACATCAGGCATAGATCGCCTCTAAGTAGGCAGTATGCAACTGAGTAGAGCTGGAGTTTCTTTAACCGAGCAGCATATGGCATCTGTTTGAGTCCTATGATCCTCTTTGTAAGGTACTTTTGGGGTCCTTCTAGTTGCTGCAGGTGTCGGGTAAGGTACATCCCAAATGGGGCATTGTATTCAATTATGGGCCTGATGAGGGATGAATAAAGGGGCACAATGACCTCCCTCGATCTAGATGTGAATCCTTTCATGATAAGGTGGGCTATATAGAAGGTCTTTCTAACCACTTTGGCAATGTGGTTGTCAAAAGGGAAATTACTGTCAACTTGGGTCCCCAGGTCCCTAATTACTTCTTCCGTACTTAATGGATTCCCGCCTATGTGGTAATTTGTGGGCACTTTGTTTTTGCCAAAGGGTATGACTATACACTTTTTAGCGTTTAGCTTTAGGCCATGGCCCTGGCACCAGTTATCTGTCTCTATGAGACCCTTTTGGAGGATGCTTGTGTCAGCTGGAGAGTCAATTATGGCACCCAGTTGGCAGTCATCTGCAAACTTGGTCAGCCACAGTCCTCCTGTGTTAACATGAACCTCCGAAAAATATATGCCGAACAAGAGAGGTCCCAGGACTGAGACTTGTGGGACGCCACTTGTAACTGGTTTAGAGTCTGACATGGCTCCAGCAATTCTGACTATGTGGGTTCTGTCCTTGAGCCAGTTTGCAACCCATCTTATGACATAGGGGTTTATATTTAAGCTGGAGAGTTTATCTATGGTGCCCGAGTGGGGTATTGTGTCGAAGGCTTTTGCAAGGTCCAGGTAGGCTGTGTGGACTACCTTCCCCTCATCAATGGCCTTGGTGACTGTTTTAAAGAAATTGACCAGGTTTAAGAGGCAGGATCTGCCCTTAACAAAGCCAAATTGGGTAAGATCCAGTGTCTGTAGGTCCCCAATGTCTTTGTTTATGAGTTCCATGATGATCCTCTCCATAGCTTTGCAGACCAGGCTAGTCAGGCTTATGGGGCGATAGTTTCCAGGGTCCGTAGAGGCATGACCTTTGTGGAGTGGGACCACTGTTGCTGTACGCCATTCTTTGGGTACATATCCTGTAGTAAGGCTGAGATTGATCAGCAGCTTTATGTGGGGGGTTAGCTCTTCTTGGAGTTCATGTAGGACGCAGCCCGGGACACCGTTTGGTCCCATTGATGCTGTGTTTTTTGCTTTGGAGAGGGCGGCTCTCACCTGAGCATCTGAGATGTCAGGGAGGCAGCACTCTGCTGGGATAGATATTTGCTCTTTGGGGGGGAAGGGGGGGAGTTTGCACTGAACCTGTCTGCCAGGATGTTGGCAATGTCTGTGGGTTCATTGTATTTTTAGTCATTTTGGACCAACTCTGAGCATATCTGGGAGTTGCCACCCAGGTTCCTAACATAACTAAAGAAGGCCTTGTGATTATCTTTAGTGTCCTGTGCAATATTTCTCTCGAAGCTGGCCTTGGATGATTTTATGAGGGATCGTAGTTTTTTGCTAGTACTGATCAGAGATGCGTTCCCTTTTAGGGATTTTGCTCTATCATGTAGTAGCATCCTCCTTCTGTTGTACAGCTTATTTATGGCTGGGGTCCTTTGGATGATTGGGTCTTGGTTTTGTTTGGGATAGCATGATCCATGCATTCCTGAAGGTGTCCATAGAATGTGTTTATAAAGGATTCTGCAGTTTGAGCCGTAGTTTCCACTGGCCCGGGGGCCTTGAAGGATTCCACCTCGGTTTTGAGAAGTGTGACGTTAGCTTTTGAGAAGTTTTTCACTGTGGTTTTCTGAACTGTGGGTGAGATCGCGATGTGGATATCCAGTGAGATTGATTTATGGTCTGATCTTACCAATGAGGGGAATACCTCTGGTATGGAGCATAGAGTCCCCATGTTGGTGATGTCCAGGTCCAGTATGTTATACCCTCTTGTGGGGGTGGTGACTAGTTGTTCCATAGCATTTGAGTTTATAAATTCTAGGAACCTTTGGGCTAGGGTGTTGGGGCTTGAGTAATGCTCCCAGTCAATGTTTGGGTAGTTGAAGTCACCCAATATAATGGTGTTTGGAGAGACCTTCATATACTTAGACCCAGCTTGTCCAACATTGCTCAATATTAACCAACATTGCTGGACGTTGGCCAATATTACTCAACATTGATCACAGCAGTGCTAGTTGGTGTATGCAATTTTCTTTACATATACTACATGGTGGTAAATGCTGTTTAACACTGCTTTATATTACTTAACACGTGGCAATCATGCCTCACATGATGCTGCAGGGCTGGCTATGTCAGATGCACATACTACACTCCCTATACATGTTTGGAAGCAGGCAGTGTCAACTTAGGAATCCCTTTTGCTATATGTGCGAGTAAGAGAGAGGTAACATTTCCAGAGTTCCTACTGAGCCAGTGTATGTGCTATGCATTGCCTCTTTGCCAAGGCCAAAGCATAATGGGCACGCCGCCTTTTGCCTACTGGGGCAGGCTCAGGTTGTTCCTCCTCCGAGTCACGCTCTGTCTGTGATGGCCTTGGCAATGGTGGGGGGCTGTTTGGCCCAGGTCTATGCTGGTCCTGCTGCAGCTGTTTTCGCAGGATCATATTATGTAGCATAGCACATACCATGACAATTTGGGTACATGTAGTTGGTGAGTACTGCAAGGCTCCACCAGATGTGTCCAGGCACCGGAACCGTGACTTGAGCAGCCCAAACACATGCTCGATTACATTTCGTGTTTGTGCGTGTGCCTCATTATGGTGTTCCTGTTTAGGTGTGTGTGCGTTTCTGATGGGTGTCATCAGCCACAGCTCCAGTGCATAGCCAGCATCCCCCACTAGGTGACCATGTGGGATGTCCCTGTTGGCAAATGTTTGGTACAGCTGCGTCAGATGCCAGATATGGGAATCATGGTATCTTCCAGGGCAGCCAGCACACACATTCAGTATTATGCCCTGGGCATCACACACGACCTGGCAGTTGATGGAGGGGAAGCCCTTGCGGTTGAAGTAGACCCTACCCCGCTCACCAGCTGGTGCTTTGCTGCATATGTGCGTGCACTCTATTGCACCCACTACCTCAGGGTATTCCGCTATTTGCTGGAAGAGACGCATATTTCTGACCAATTCCTCATGGGAATTGGGGAAATATACATGATCACCGACATGTGCTGACATGGCATCCAGGAACTGGTGCAGTACCCTGGATGCTGATGCCTGTGATATCCCCATCATATCACCAGTTGGTCTCTGGAAGGTACCTGTTGCTAATATTCTTAGGCCAGCACATACCTTGGTTTCCACTGGGATGGGTTCCCCTCTGTTGGTTCTGTGTGTGAGGCGTGGCCTGCACAGCTCAACAATTTGCTGCATGAGATCTCTGTCCACTCTATAGCGCTCCACTATCTCCAGCTCATGTAGCCCCTGGTAGGTTACCCTGGGTCTGTACACTCTTCTCCATCTCCTCACTGTGGGTTGTCCAGCAGCATTTGCATTATCACCACCCTTAGCATGTTGCATATGTCGCCTTATAACAGCAATGGCAGCCCCTAACATTTTTTGTCTCAGTAAAGCTTTTTCAGTTTTCACTTCTATTAGCTTACTGCAGTGTTGCAGTGTCTCTTGAGAGAAACATAATGGACTGCTGTTTGCAGAGTTTTAAGTGCTGGGCTGGGCTAGTGTACTGCCTGTGTAATTGCCTGATTCTGATTGTTTTCACCTGCTAGCTCTGCTAGTACTCCCTGGTAACTTCCTACTATTTGGTGTACTTCCTTTTCCCTTTCTGTTTCCTCGGGGGGCAGCGCCACGCACACAAGTACAAACACGCTCACGCCAGCTCACACACTCGCACACATGCTTACACAGACTAAAACTTGCTTATTCTTGTTAAAATGTGCGCACACCAGCGCAAATGCACTTACATATGCTTACTCCGCTTACACACGTGTACACACGCTAACACGTGCGCACACTGTCTTACTCGGGTTTACTGGCGCGCACACGTGCACATGCACGCTCAGCAAGAAACTTTGGTGTTATCCACGGCATATACCTTCAATTTCTTTACTTTACCTAGCCTACCTGTTGACACACCTCTTTCAATGATATGTAAATGTCAGCTGACATATGCCACTCTGCTCCAATGAGCTTCACTTCTTTCATACATACCCCCCTCATGATGTCACCTATCTTCAACTCTGTTACTCCCCTTATCCTACTCCTACACTCCACTGACTGTGCTCATTTGCTATGTAAACTTGCGATTCACTATCCTAACCCTCATTTGCATAGGATTGCCTATTAATGCTTGGTTACATCTCTTAGACTGAGCTTCCCCCATTAGCAACCTCTACCCAGTAACCATGTTGTCTTCAGCCTGCCATTCCCTTGCATTGTAAATTCATATCAGCAGTAAAATCCACATTTGTGGATCTTAATTACTGATTTTCTGGTTTTTAGGGTGCAGCGCATTTGCCCGGCGCTGCGCTATGCTTAAACCCTGGAGATCGGGATGAAAAAAAATATATATTTTATTTTTATTTTGCATCACTTCACATTGCCAATGGTCGTATTTTTGGCCATTGGCATGCTTCCTCCTGTAAATGCATCCTTTTTTTGGAGCTGTCACGGCTTCGTTTTGCTATTTGCAGAACTGTACTCAGTTGTCAACTGAGTACATTTCTACAAATAACACTACTCCTACTCGGACAGGTTCGGGTTTCCTGGATCGCAAATTTACCTCATTTGAATAGCTTTCGCCTGCAGTTGAGGTAATTTGCATATCCAAGCCCTGTCAGTGTAGGACTAGTTTTGAGAGCTCTGTTGCACGCCCCTACCGGCTGTTCCTGGATCACTTGGCGGACATGTTGGCTGCATGGAGTCTTACTCTACTCTTAGACTCCGTGTAAGCCTTTGTGAATCCGGCCCATTATCTTTCCCACTGGCTTTACTTTGTGCCCTAATCACGTTGGTAAAGTATACAATACATTATACACTTTGTTTTGTAACTTCTATCCTTTAACTGTAGTGTCTTTAAAATATTACACTCGGCACCTTTATGCGGATTAAATTCAGCACTTCTACATTAGTAATATGCTTTCTGAAACAATCATTTCTTTCAACACAGTGTTGCTTTATTTCCGTCTGTACTACCTTCTTTGTTTGTAGTTCTATAGTTGCTATAAACACTTTTGTTTCTTTCTTCCTTTTAGTGTTTTTTACATGCAAATTCTGTAAAATATTCTTATTTTACTTTTAGATATTTCTTCAAAGTAATTTTCTCCACATTGCCTGAAAATCTGATTATACACAGTATATTTCTTCAATTCATAGATATAACTACCTCTAGACCATGCAGTTTTATTTTAACTCTGCCATAAGTCATATACACCAGCATTTTTATATGTCATCATTATTGTTTTATTGCATAGTCTCACATCTTCTCAAATTATTTTTATTCACAGTTTTGATTGCTTACACTTTGACTTCTTCACCAATTATCATTAAATGCAAGCCCGGTCCTTCAACTAAAGTTAGATTTTTTTTCTCTTATTATTCTGTCCCTTACATGGTCATGTTTTCATACTATGACTTTTTCTTTCTCATATAATGAGGACTCATGCAGCTTGTGAAAAACTGAAAGGTTGCCAGCCCAGCTAGATAGAATTTTGTAGATAATGCTATGTCATTGTAAATATTAATAAAATCCACAGGCTGGTTCACAAATGTAAAGAAAACTGTGTTAAATGTTGAACTTCAAAAATGTAACCACAGTGCACTCTGCTGGAAGAAAGCTGATAAAGTAAAGCATTTTATGACTGTTTGATCTCAAAGCTGGGAGGCAGAATGTCTGGACTAGGGAATTTCTTCTATTGTTTTGAGACCCAAGTTAATAGCTAGATTTTACATGTATAATGTATTTTATTGCTGTAGTTTCTTGGCCATGTGAAAAATCAAATAACTGTTAAAACTCTGAGTTTCTGTTAGTCTGGGAACCAGAGAAGAATGATGTAATCTAAAATGAGTCAGCAGTGATGTATTACCAATTTAAGAGATCTCAGAGAGAAAGAGAGAACATTTTGGATTTTGACTGAAGAACATCCACTCACCAGTGCCTTTGCTCTGTATATAAGTAGGATCTTAGACTTTAGTGTCTCTCTTAGAAATAGCTAGAAAATAGTAAGTTTAGTCTAGCTGTTTTCTATATTTATGTCAGACTATTCCACAGTATTATTTTAATCATTTTCCTGTGATCTCTGAACTCTTGACTAGCACTGTGTTGATTTAAGGAGATTTGTCTTGTGTTTTTATTATTTATTATTAAATATTTTTAAACCTTTCAACTGTGGCTGTTTTGTGTAGTGATAATTTAAGCTGTAGAGCACATTGCATGTATATAGTGATACTGTACAAAGTCACTCCAATAAGCCTTAAATGTTTTGGTCACACTTACTAATTGGATACTAGTATTGCACAGTAAAATTGGACCCCTTTGGGAAGGGCCTTATTGGTAGCTGATAAATAGGGGTTCTGGTGGCAGTGGATTACTATCTTATAGCCTGGACAGAAGGGGCACAGCTAGTGAAGTTGTGCCAGCCTTCCCCAGGAGTGTCTGTGTGGTTGTATATAAATCATCTCTCAAAGTGTGTGTGTGTGTGTGTGTGTGTGTGTGTGTGTGTGTGTGTGTGTGTGTGTGTGTGTGTGTCAGCTACTTGGGCAGGGACACTAAGCACTGGTTGGACAGAGAATGTGCTGGAACGACTTGGCTTGAAACCCTGTCTAAGGACTACATTCTATAGCTGTGCCATTGGGGAGTCTTATTGGGGATCTGGAGAGAAAAGAAGAAACCAGCCCCAGACTGACTGTGATTACTGTGTGCCCTTAAGGGAAAGTGTACTTTACTGTGTGTGTATTTATCTGTCTCAATGTGGATGCCCCTCACTGGTGCTAGTGGGGAGGATTGAGGCTCCTTGATTACTGAGTCAGTGTACTGGCATCACACAACTCATCAATTTTATAGTCTTTTCCTCAACGTATTTATTTATTTATTTATTTATTTATTTATTTATTTATTTATTTCCAGTTTGATTACCGGGGAAGTCCACTGGGCCCAAGGGACACATTTTCAGTGGAGGCCTGGGGAGAAAAGCTCTAAATACAGTATACAGTGCAGATATAGTAATACAGAAATGTAAAGATACATTATCTAGAACAAATTAGAACAAAGGTACATACAGTATTGCACAATAATCAGACAAACATCATTGTAGATGATCTTAAGGGTCATACAGGTTCATTTATGCGAGCACTCATTGGATAGTATGTGGGGAAAACACTTTACATACACACCTTTAAAGTAGAAATATAAAAATTTTTCAAGCACACATTTAAAGTATGAAACTATTTACAATATTTACACAGTTGTGATGAGGGTTAGGTAGCTCTAGGAATTGAAGAAAGCTTGGATACAGTCATAGAAATACAAGCTATGGGAGATTTAGAGAGCTTAGGAACCTGAGAGAGAAGAAACAAAAACATTTTTTGGGCAAGTAGTTGGGATAATTTAGGTAGGGTGAAGGCAGATACATTTCCATTTAGTGGACAGGTGTTTGAAAAGCTGGGTTTTGAAGTTTTCTGAGTTTGGTATAGTTCTTAGAGTGGAGGGGAGAATTCCATTTTTTACCTAGTGAGAAAGAGAGGAGGAGTTGGCCAGCAGGATGTTTGGGCTTATGGATAGCTATCAAGTTTTGATGTTCAGATCTGAGAGTTCTATTAGGGGTTTAAGGGGGAAGGATATTATCTAGAGCTGGACATTTAGAAGGGTGAAATATGAGTCTATGAGCAGTGGTGAGTTGGAGGCAGTTTAGGTAGTTTGGGAGTTCTAGCCAATTCAGAGATTGCAGGTTGCGGCAATGATGGGTGGAATGTTTGGATTTGGTGGCAAATTTAGAGATTTTATTATAGCAGTTTTTTTAGTTTGGAGGTGATAAAGGAGGACAGGCTGGTAAGGAGAGGAGCTCCGTATAGTAAGGAGGGCAGAAAATAGGTAGTGGCCAGAGTGTGCCTAGTAGAGTGTGAGAGAAAGTGATTATTCCTGTATAGCATACCAAGTTTTTGGTGGGTTCTCTTAATATTTTGCAGAATATGGATGTTGAACTTAAGGTATTCATCTATAGTAATGCCGAGTAGTTTGGCGGATGGAACCACTTCTATAGGTGAGTTGGTTTGACTCAGGACTCTGAAAGTATCTTTGTTGTAGGAATGAGTCTTTGTTGGGGGGAACAGTAAAATTTTAGATTTATTGGCATTGAGAGAGAGGTGGTTTTGGCGCATCCAGTTTTCGGTGGTTGAAAAAGCAGTTTGAGTTTTAGTGAGCAAGTCAGAGAGGTTAGAGGCAGAGCAGACCAAAATAGAATCATCTGCATATTGAATGATTTTGGCATCAGGAATTGCAGAGTGAAAGTTATTAATAAAGATGTTAAAAAGCATTGGCCCTAGGATAGATCCCTGAGGTACACCAGTAGGAGTAGCTAAGAAGGGGGAGGTGGAGTTTTTCCATTTGACTGACTGTGATCTGTCTGATAGGTAGCTGGAGAACCAGGATAAAGTGCTTGGTGAAAGATGAAGATTTGAGAGATGAGAGAGGAGCTGTTTGTGGGAAACAGTATTGAAAGCTTTGGACAAATCTAGCAATACAGTAGAGACCAGGTGTCCAGAATCTCGGGCTTGATTGACAGTTTCTAGGAAAGACAGTAGGGCAGTTATGGTGCTGTGGCCTGGGCAGAAGCCATGTTGGGTAGGTGTAAGAAGATTGTTTTTGGTTAGAAAAGGCATAAATTGGAGGTGAACGCACTTTTCAAGGATTTTAGAGATTGGTGAGAGTAGTGCAATAGGGCGGAAATTTGAAATATTGGTGTTTTTGTCTCCTTTGTGGAGTGGAAGAATATAAGCTGAGCACCAGAGTTTGGGGATGTATGATTCCTTTAAAGATCTGTTAATAATTATGTTGATTGGGAGAGCTATACCGTCAGCAGCACATTTTAGGAAAGAGGAGGGAATATTGTCAGGAGCATTAGAGCAAGGTTTAAGTTTGCATAGAAGTTTTTTTATAAAGTTAGTAGAGACAGGTTTGAGGTTGAACATAAGGTAGTGATTATTAGAGGAATTAGATGGGGAAGAGTGAGAGACTGGATGGTTGTTGTTGGGGAATGTTTTCAGATTAATTGCATCATCAGTTTCCTGGAAAAATTATTGTCTGCTAATTGATGGGTTTTTCTTTCTTGCAACTGCTAATTAATATTTTGGTCTTCCTTGAGGTTATAACTATTAAATACCCTCATGGTTTCCGCTTCCATTATGTGCAGAAATCATGTATATTGCACCTTTCCTGGTTTCCCTACTGTTCCACACACAGTGAGATACTACTCAACTTCCGGATATAAAGCTTTCAGTTTCATGATACAAATACTTATAATGTGAATTTGAAACAATGGCAGCTTTGTGACTTCATGACTACTTTTATTACTTATGGCTGTGATAAATACGGTCACGGCTCACAGTAGGAACAATCTTCTACTTGTGTCCCAAGTCCCATCTGCCATCAAGTAATATCTGTTTTGATAATATGTCAAGATTATACTTCGGCAAAAGTTGCTGACTGCACAGGATCTTTTCTGCAAATGGCATGAGATGAAGGCAAGAGCACTTGACATGTACACCTTTAATATCCCACCATTTCTTGAATATGTATTGCACATATAGCATCCACTGTCTTCTACAATTCAGCTACATTTATCTGAAGCTTCCACAACTGGCAGTGCACACATATTTACAGTTGCATGCTGTGATACCATGCATGAGGAAAACACACATAGCCCCACAGTTCTCCAGCCCTTTTCAGCCAATTGTACAGTTCAGATCTTGAATCATACTGTTCATTGTGGAGCAGTTCCTATGCTAATGGACTAAAGTAACAAATTACATTCCAGTATATTCACTGCAAAATGTCTTTATTGCTTCTGGAAAGAACACAATGTGAATCACTGCTTAAGGTACCAGTGTTATAAACAGCCAAATGAAAGCACTGGAAGACCAATTTCCTTGTTTATTCTGTTACTTAGAGACTGGCAGTGTTTGTGTGCACCTAACACAGAGATCAATAGGAAGTTACACCACACACAGCCCAGGCTTATCATGGAGCACCATCACAAGACTGTGAAACTGCTGAGTAGACACTAAGTCATGCCATTCTGGAGGTAACTTTATCTGCAAGACAATGCTGTGATCCTCATGAGTGGCATCCTCATCACTGGCAGGTGATGGCTTGAATTTGCACCTGCACATTTTTTCATTGGCTGTTAAGAAACTCAGAAGATGTCAACTCTTAACACTGCAGTGTGTTGCAGGGTGAAAACTCTGCCCAGATGCTGGTTGAATGGCCAAAGCATGCCCATTATCAGCCTGCTCCTGGTGGTTGGGTCCTTTACTCCTTTTTATGAAGTTTGGTAGTAACATTCGGTACCAAAGAGTTTTCTCCTGTAGTTTATGTCAGAGGTCAGCAGGTTTTGATTGCCTGCCCTAGGAGAAGTATAACAGTTCGTTGTATTCTAATGTATGTGGGTTGGACTCGAGGCATCTGATAGTTGCTACATGTCTGCTTAGCACTGTCCACCTGAGTGAAGAAGTATACCCTTAAAGATGAAAGACTGATGCCTGCATTAGGCCTTATGCAGTGTTCACAAATTTCTTCACCACCTTTGGCGAGTCCCCTGCATGGAATATGCACATCACATGTGCAGCTTCTTGCATGTTTTGGCTGTTAGCACAGTGGTTAAAGGCAGTGAGCTGTTAACAAACTGCTTTCTGCAAGCCATCATAGAAGATTTGATTCATTTCACCTCCATTTGTTTACTGTGTGACTCTGGGCAAAACACTTAAACAGATAGTGTGTCTGTTGCACCCATGAAAAGCTATACTTGTATTCAGAGAGGTTATCTGATTAACACAAGTATAAAATAAAGATAAAAGAAATGTCCAGTAAAAGTGAATAAATTCTGGACAGAGTGCAAGCAGCTAGTCTGTCAGTTAAGGATGTTAGAGGATCTTGTTGGGCTCTTGACATCTCACCCTAAGGCTGTTCTGTCAGTTTGTATTTGTAGTTATTCTGAATGCAGTATCTGGTCATGCCAATCAAAGGATAGTTAAAGTTATCCAGTAACGTTATACAATTTATGACACAGCAATCTCATAAAGTACTTAAGAATTCTTCATATTTCACATTCACTTGTTTACAAAGACAGGGTACCATAATGTCTTGAAGAATCTATCTCATTGATTATAATGATGTTATATAAAAATGGACCAACACCTGGCCAAATATAACTAAAAACAGGTCATTATGTAGTACTAAAAATGAAAAAAAAGAAAAGACAGTTAAGCCATAAATTAACCTTAGTGCAATATAAAAGAGACTTTAGGTTGCAAACCTTATTCAAAATTAGAAATAAATCTGAAGAAGAGCTCACAAAATTATTTAGTATGTAATGATATAAGATTATTCTGTATTCTGTCTTTCAGATAACTGCACAAATATACGAAGACAGCACCACCAAATTCACTAGGCTTGCCACAAAAAACAACATAAAAATGCTGCACTTCTAATGTTGTTTCAATTACAGTACAGATTTCAAAGTTCAGGGTTATGTTCTGGTGTTGCATTCAGCTCAATTTATTTGTTCTGGTATATTAACTAATTTGGTTTGGTATAAAGTTTGAAAAAAAGTAAAAAGGAGATATTGGGTTGGCAGATACCTTATTCAGTACCTGCACTCTTGGGGAGACAGATCAGACTGTGGAATGTGTAGTCATTGTGCTTTATGCATCTTCTAAATGGCACTTAAATCTAGAAACTTCATATTCAATGAAATGCGTTACTTTTTGATCTGTCACACAGTTGCTGCACTTGCATAATATGATTTTATTGTTTGTTTACTGATGCTGGAGGAAATTTACAAAGTTATTGTTCTCAAGTTAGTATAGTGTCAAACTGAAATACGTATTTACAAGACAATGTTGATGCAATAAAACATAAAACAAAGTAGCATGGTGTTAGGCGAACCATGCATGTCAATGAACAAAAAAGGGAAACATGAAGGTTGGAGTCATGTGGATTGTGTGTAGAGAGATTCAGATATGCAAGAAAGATGTGCGACTTCATCTAAATAGCAGTGATAAGAAGAAATAACTTCCATCAAATGCATTAATATCTGTATCAAGCCAAATCACTAGGGTGATAATGCAGACTTGTGGGGAAGGAAATAAAAACATAATGTGAGAGAAAGACAGAGAGAGGATTCATAACAAATAAGGCATGTACCAGCGTGCCAGTGATAGACAATGCCACATTTCTTATGGCAGATTGATTCCTGCAACTTCTAAGAATGACTAGATGACAGTAAAAAAATGTGCTCAAGTGAACATCCATTGCCTTAGACTGACTCAGAGCATAAGTCTGTAGCTTTGTTCTTCTTCTTTCAGCTTTTCCCAGTTATGGGTTGCCAGAGCAGATCACCTGTCTGCTCATGATTGGCAGTGGAGTTTTACAGTGTCAAGTTCCCAGCCCCATGCCCAACCTTCCACAGAAGGCACACACACTCACAGCTAGGGCCCATTTAGAGTGTCCAATCTACCTACAGCATGTCTTTGGGATGTGGGAGGAAACTGGAGCACCTGGAGGAAACACATGAGACCACAGGGAGGACATGCAGACTCCGCACAGAATGCAGCCCAGCTGAGGATCAAACCAGAGAACCTCCTACTGGGAGGCAGCAACGCTAACCGCTACACCAGTGAGACTTCACCCACATTTAAAAAATACAGAAACATTGTATTGAATGTATCATGAATGAAAATGAGAATCACCAAAATGAGAACTGAAAAAACACATCTTATTACAAATCATGGAAGAAAGGAATGAAATGGAGAGAGATGACTGTAATACCTCTTGAAATGAAGTTTTAAATATAAAAATGTATAATATCTTTTAAACTTAGAAACCTTTGCAAATTGTTTAGATTTTATATTTGTTGACTGTATATAGTTGTTAATCTGTGTAAATTATGTTTTATATCGCAAAGTTATAAAATTACATTCATTTTGTAAAATCAATAAAAACATTTAAGCAAAAAAAAAAAAAGAATACTGCAGCAGTGAAGGCAAGCACATCTACCGTTACGGTAAGATTTTACACAGGGAGAAAATAAACTGCTACTGAATGCACATCATTAAAAATGTTAGCCTTAAATACACTGTTACTGAGTATGGGCTGGATTCACGAAGGCTTGCACAGAGTCTAAGAGTAGAGTAAGACTCCAGACATCCAATATGTCTGCCGAACGATCCAGCAACAGCTGGCAGGGGCGTGCATGAGAGCTCCTAAAACTACTCTTTCACGGACATTGTTATGTTATGCAAATTACCTCATTTGCTGCTGAAAGCTATGCAAATGAGGTAAATTTGAGATCCAGGAAACACTAACCTGTCCGAGTAAGAGTAGAGTTATTTGCAGAAATGTACTCCTTTGGTAATGGAGTACCGTTCTGCAAATAGCAAAACGAAGCTATGACAGCTTCAAATAAAGGATGCATCCAGTTGAGGAAGCATGCCAATGGCCAAATATAAGGCCATTGGCATTTTAATCTGTTGCAAAATATAAAAATTTTTTTTTTCCCCCGATCTCAGACATTTAAGCATAGCGCAGCACCACGCAAATGTGTGGCGCTGTAAAAACCAGAAAATAAAAACAAAAAAGCAAACAATAGCCATTTTATTAAAAATATTCCTCTGCCATGCAGGTGAATGGCAGGCTGAAGACAACATGGCTACTGAGTAGTGGTTGCTAAGGGGGAAAGCTCAGTTTGAGAGATGTAACCAAGCATTAGTAGGCAATCCTATGCAAATGAGGCTAAGGATAGTGAATCCCAATCTTCCCTGCCATGTGAACCATGCCCCTAGAGTGTAAGTGTAGGATTAGGGGAGTAGTACAGTAGAAGATAGGTGACATCATGAGGGGGTATGTATCAAAGACTGTAAGCTTATTGGAGCAGAGTGGCATGTGTTTGCTGTGAGTTACTCAGGACTGGAAGAGGCTTGTCTACAGTTGTCTTAACTGAAACCCAGAAACAGAAGGTGTACGCCGTGGATATCACTAAAGTTTCTTGCAAAGATGCTTACACTGTGTGCACGAGTGTGCGCACCTGTAAACCCGTCTAAGCCAGTGTGCACATGTGTGCACCCGTGTAAGCCTGTGTAAGGCTGTCTAAGCCTGTGTGCATGCATGTGCACCTGCCTAAGCCTGTGTAAGCCTGTGTAAGCCTGTGTGCATGCGTGTGAGCTCACGTGCATGTGTTTGCACTTGTTTGCACGACGCTCCCCCCTGTGGAAACAGAAAGAGAAAAGGAAGGAAAATAAGTAGTAGGAAGTTAACCAAGGAGAACTAACAGAGCTGCCAGGTGAAATCAATCAGAATCAGCCAATTACACAAGCAGTACACTAGCCCAGCCCAGCCCAGCACTTAAAACTCTGCAAACAACATTCCCCCATGTTTTTTCTCAGAAACACTGCAACACTGCAGTCTACAAAGAGAAGTGAAAACTTAAAAAGCTTAACTGAGACAAAAAAATGTTAGGGGTTGCCATTGCTATTATAAGGCAACAAGTGCAAGATGCTGAGGGTGGTGACATTGCGAATGCTAATGAGCAACCCACAGTGAGGAGACGAATAAGAGTGTACAGACCCAGGGTAACCTACCAGGGGCTACATGAGCTGGAGATAGTGGAGCGCTATACAGTGGACAGATACCTCCTGCAGCAAATTGTTGAGCTGTGCAGGCCATGCCTCACACACAGAACCAACAGAGGGGAACCCATCCCAGTGGAAACCAAGGTATGTGTTGGCCTAAGAATACTAGCAACAGGTACCTTCCAGAGACCAACTGGTGATATGATGGGGATTTCACAGGCATCAGCATCCAGGGTACTGCACCAGTTCCTGAATGCCATGTCAGCACTTGTCGGTGATCATGTATATTTCCCCAATTCCCTTGAGGTATTGGCCAGCAATACGCGACTCTTTCAGCAAATAGCAGAATACCCTAAGGTAGTGGGTGCAATTGACTGCACGCACATACACATCAAAGCACCAGCTGGTGAGCGGGGTAGGGCCTACATCAACTGCAAGGGCTTCCACTCCATCAACTGCCAGGTCGTGTGCGATGCCCAGGGCATAATACCGAATGTGTGTGCTGGCTGCCCTGGAAGCTACCATGATTCCCATATCTGGCATCTGACACAGCTTTACCAGACATTTGCCAATGGGGACATCCCTGACGGTCACCTAGTGGGGGATGCTGGATACGCACTGGAGCCGTGGCTGATGACACCCATCAGAAATGCACACACACCTGAACAAGAACTCCATAATGAGGCACATGCACAAACAGGAAATGTAATCGAGCGTGTGTTTGGGATGCTCAAGTCACGGTTCCGGTGCCTGGATACATCTGGTGGTGCCTTGCAGCACTCACCAACTACATGTACCCAAATTGTCATGGTATGTGCCATGCTACACAATATGATCCTGCGAAAACAGCTGCAGCAGGAACAGCATGGGGCAGGGCCAAACAGCCCCCCACCATTGCCAAGGCCTGCACAGGTACAGCGTGACTCGGAGGAGGAACAATGTGAGCCTGCCCCAGTAGGCAGATGGAGGCGTGCCCAGTATGCCTTGACCTTGGCAAAGAGGCAACGCATAGCACATACACTGGCTCAGTAGGAACCCTGGAAATGATACCCATCTCTGACTCACACATGAAATAAAAGGGATGCCTAACTTGACACTGCCTGTTTCCATACATGTATAGGGAGTGTACTATGTGCATCCAACATAGGCAGCCCTGCAGCACCACCTGTGGCATGATTGCCATGTTTTAAGCAATATAAAGCAGTGCTAAGTGGCTTTTACGACTATTTAATATATGTAAACAAAATTGGCCACGCTAACCTGCGTAATGTCAGGCAACATTGAGCAATGTTGGGCAAGGTCGGGCAAAGTCGGGCAAAGTTGAGCAAAGTCAGGTAAACATGCTCATATCTGCTTTACTGTTCTTTAAGCAGTCTGGTCTTCCCAGCATGAAAATAAAAGGCAATGACAGGGCTCGAACCCAGGATACTGTGCACTATAGTCACAGCACTGAACCACTAAGCCATGTCAGCATTTCACTGGCGCACTCACAGCAGGATAATTGTACACTAATTCAAACACAAAGAAATGCTGTAGCATGCCCCTAAAGGGGCATATGGGTAACCTCCCCCACAGGCCTATGCAGACAGAGAACAGCAGGCCAGGCGGTGTGATGTGGGTTGGGTAGGCTATGAAGTCGCAATCTAATATACATGACAGTGGATGCTAAGATCTGTAGTGCAGTAGTATGCCTCAAGCCAGTATGATAGGCAACAGTACAGACTGAAATGGAGTACCTTACATAGCAGCGCAGGCCTAGCAAATGTGTTTAAGTGTCAGGAGAACCCTTCATCCTATGTACACCCACAGCAACAATCAGGTGTGCCCCCAGGTAGAAATGTACAAAGAATAGCTGTTCCCCCTGTATGTAGAAATGTTGATAAGTCTATGCAAAGCATCTCATGGAAGCCCTGCAGGCACAGCATGATCCTTGTTGATTTATGACACAAAGGTGAGCCCTGCTGTAAAAATACAACTTGATTTTCCACACACATATAGTATAAATGTCTATAGTGGCCGTGCTCACACACTTCAACAAATGTAGTGGATTTCATTCAGCATCACACTGAAAGGTCATACTGGGCATGCTCACACAGGCTAAATATGGAGGTGATAATAAGGGATCTATGGACAAATGTGGTTAGTCATCTCTACTTCCAGAAACACATTCACAAAGTGCACAGAAAATCATGCTATGTGTTCACACAACCTGCCAAGGTTTGTGCATGTAGGTCAAAGGAGGTTCCCTCTACTCATCAGTCATCAGACCCATCAGAGAGTACCACAACACACTTGCGATGAATCAGACTAGGCACCGTCAGCAGCTGGAAAGACCACTGAAGTACCTCAACAAGAGGATTACTGGCCTCAAACAGTTGCCTCATGCAACAAGACTGAATTTAATCCAATCTGTACTCTGTTGCATTCTGTCTACTCAGGAGATCTCTGCACAACAGACAGGTCCATGTCATGGCAACACTCAGATCTGTTCTGAGTTACAGCTCAATGGCACTAAATATACAGACCCAACTGATATTGCCAACATCCTGGCAGATAGGATCAGTGTTAACTTTACCCCCCTCTCACCCATGAAAGAGCACATCACTATAATGGAAGACTGCAAAGTTGCTGTCATCACGGCTGCACAGGTAAAAAACACTCTCCAAAGCCAGTATCACAGCAGCCATGGGACCAGATAACCTCCGAGGCTGTGTTCTACACAAACCACAGAACGAAGAGGCATCACACCGACGTACCATGTTCAGTCATAGCCACACCTCAGGCTTTGTGCCAGCTGAATGGTGCACAGTGATGGTTATCTCACTACACAAGGGTGGAGAGACCACGGACCCCAGGAAATAGCACCCCATTAGCCTGATGAGCCTGCCCTTCAAGGCCATGGAATGTATCATCATACAACTTATAAAAAATACAGTTGTAATCCCCAAACCCTGGACCACAACCATGTTGGGTTTGTAAAATGCAGATCATGTTTCCTAAAACTGATAGATGACATTGAAGCAGTCACCAGAACTGTAGACAAGGGTAAGGTGGTTCGCACAGCCTATGTAGATCCTGCCATAGCTTACAACACCACCCCACACTCTGTAAATATAGATAAACCCACTAAACGAGGTATAAATTGCTATGTCACAAGATGGGTTGCCAACAGGCTTACTGACAGAACACACACTGTGAAAGTAGCAGACTCCATGTATGACTTTGGACCAGTGACGAGTGCAGTACCACAGGGTCCAGTCCTGGGTCTTGTCCTGTTTTGTATCTACTTCCCTGAAGTAAACTTTAACATGGAAGGTCTGTGGCTACTGAAGTTTCCAGATGACTGCAAACTAGGAGCCATAATTGTAAACACTAAAGATATGGACATCCTACAAAAGGGCCTCACTGAGACAGATGGCTGTTGTCAAAGCCATGGGCTCAAGCTCAATGCCAAAATGTGCATTGTCATCCCCTTTGTTAAAAACTCTGCAACCATGAACTACAACATAGGCGGTAGTATACTTAACACTGAAAGTGTGACAAGAGACCTTGGGTCACAGGTGGACAGTGGACACAACTGTGATAATCACATCCCCACAGTAGTCAGGAAATCCTCCTATGTGGCACACCCCATCACAAAAGGTGTCTCATGCAGAATAGTACAGGACATCGTTCTCCTCTATTCATCACTCACTAGAACCATAATAGAGTACAATGCCCCTTTTGCTATGTACCTCACACAACAACTGGAAAGCTTGCAGCAATACCTCACAAAGAGCATTAGTGGCCTGACATATATGCCATACACAGACCATCTCAAAATGCTCAAGCCGTACTACCTTGCATATCGCCTACTCAGAGGTGTTCTCTGCCTAACATACAAAGCTATGTCAAACACAGAGCTGTTGGACATGCTCCACGTAAAACACTCACATTCCCTCTGATCTTCGGACCCAAAACCACGAATGAAATACCAAAGGAAGGGGTGTATCCATTTACCTTATGGATACCCACACCTACAGGTTAGTGGCACAGCATGAGGCCTAGGAGACCATGTAAATGCATCTAAAATTGGGCAAAGCTGCTTATCAGATTGTAGCCTGCTGCAGATCACCTACCTTGTCTCAGGAACCTCACTCAGTAGTCCTGAGAACAGTGGAAAATACAAAGGTCCTATCAAACACCATTATATGAGGAGATTACAACTACCCAAACATTGAGTGAGACTCTAACATCCTGGAACAGCTGGTCACCATACCCACTGGAGGTGACAACATACTGGACCTGATCATCTCCAACATGGAGTACCAGTGTACCACAACAGAGATAAACCCCTCGCTGGTAATATCAGATCATAAAGTAATCACACTGGATATCCACATACCACCCCCCACCCCCCCACCCCCAGTCAATGAAACCACTGTGAAGACATTTTCAAAAGGAAACTGCACACTTCCCAAGACCAAAGTGGAAAGTTCAAAAGCCCCCTTGCTATAGGATAATGCCATACAATCTGCCTAATAATTTAGAAGTGCATCCTATGAGCATCTACAGGGATGCATTGATCGAGACATCCCAAATAAAACCAAGATGCACTCCTCCAAAAATAAGAAACCAATCTGGTGGTCATCGCCCATAAATAAGCTAGACAACAGCAGGAGGAAACAAACACATGATAGAGCAAACTTCACAAAAGGAAAGGCATCACTGATCATTATTAGAAAGAAACAATGATCACTCATAAAATAATCCAAGGCCAGTTTGTAAAGACAAATTGCCAAGGAATGTAAGAATAACAACCACAAAACCTTTGTTAACTATACCAAACATGTAGGTGGCAACTTCCAAATATGCTGTCAGCTACTGAAAAATGGCAAGAAATACACTGAACCAACTTACATTGCCCACATCCTGGGGGACAGGTTCAATGCAAACTCCCCCCCATCACCCCCAAAAGGGCCTGTGTCCATCCCAGAAGAATGCAGAGCCCCAGACTGGATGGTGTCCCAGGCTGCATCTTACACCAGCCCCAAAAGGAACTACACCCTCACCTACATTCACTGTCCAGACTCAGTCGTACCACAGGCTATGTACCCAAAGAATGGCATACACCAACAGTCATCCAGCTCCACAAAGGGGGTGCCACAACAGAACCTGGAAACCATTGCCCTATATGTCTATTCAGCCTGGTCTGCAAAGCTATGGAGCAAAATATCATGGAACCCATAAACAGAGACATTGGGGACCTCCTGACACTGGACTCTACCCAACTTGGCCTTGTTAAAGGCAGATCCTGCCTCCTAAACCTAGTTGACTTATTTGAAACAGTTACCAAGGACATAGATGGAGGTGAAAGTAGTCCACACAGCCTGCCTGGACCTCTCTAAGGACTTTCTACACCATTCCCCACTCTGTCATCATGGATAAGCTTACTAGCTTGAACATTAACAGCTATGTCACAGGATGGGTGGCCAAGTGGCTCACAGATCAAACACACATGTTCAGGGTTGCGGGTGCCATGTCCGACTCTAAACCAGTCACAAATGGGAGGAGTATGGCTGAACAGGTTTGCAGATGACTGCTAACTGTGGTCCATAATGAACTCTATGGCTGACACAGACATCCTCCAGAAGGGTCTTACAGAGACAGATACCTGGTGTCAAAACAATGCCCTCAAGCAGAATGCCAAAGAATGCATAATCATCCCCTTTGGATAAAACAAAGTACATGCAAATTACCACATAGGGGGTAATCCGGCATGTACGGAGAAAGTCATTATCGCCTTGGGGACACAGGTAGATAGTAAACTCTCCTTTGATTATCACATGGCCAAAGTGTTTAGACATTCCTTCTATGTAGCCCACCTAATGTCACCTAATGTAACCCACTTTGTCTAGTCTGATGATGTCACTATCTTACAAATATACCTGTGGAAAAGAGAACTCTCATGCGTACTCCTATAGTATCATGAAGTAGTTAAGTAGGGGTTTGAATCCTGCACTTGGCAAGTGTGTGTGTGTGTGTGTGTGTGTGTGTGGGATCTCCTTGGAGAGGAGTAACCTTTTTGGAGTGTAGTAAAACACCTTAAAAGTGGTATACAAATCTTTCTCAAGTGGATGATGTCACCATCCTACAAATACACCTGTGGAAAAGAGAACTCACAGTAATGTGTATAGTGCGTCATGTTAATGTGTACTCCTCTAGTATCATGATGTAATTAGGTAGGGGCTTGATTCCTGCATTTGACAAGTGTGTGTGTGCTCTCCTTGGAGAGGCGCACCCTTTTTTGAGAGTAGTAAAACACCTTAAAAGTGGTATACAAATCTTTCTCAAGTCTGATGATGTCACCATCCTACAAATATACCTGTGGAAAAGAGAACTCTCAGTAATGTGTATAGCGTGTTGTGTGAATGCATACTCCTCTAGTATCATGAAGTAGTTAGGTAGAGATTTGAATCCTGCATTTGACAAGTGTTCGTGTGTGATCTCCTTAGAGAGGAGCAATCTTTTTGGAGAGTAGTAAAACACCTTAAAAGTGGTATACTAATCTTTCTCAAGTCTGATGATGTCATCATCCTACAAATATACCTGTGGAAAAAAGAGCACCCAGCAATGTGTATAGCACGTCGTGTTAATGCATACTCCTCAAGTACCGTTAAGTAGGGGTTTGAATCCTGCACTTGATAAGGTTGTGTGTTATCTCCTTGGAGAAAAGCAACCTTTTTGGAGAGTAGTAAAACACCTTCAAAGTGGTATACTAATCTTTGTCAAGTCTGATGATGTCACCATCCTACAATTATACCTGTGGAAAGAAAAACTCCCCGTAATGTCTATAGCGTGTTGTGTTAATGTGTATTCCTCACGTATCATGAAGTAGTTAGATAGGAGTTTGAACCCTGCACTTGGTGAGTGTGTGTGTGTGCTTTATGTGTGTGACACCGTTGGTCAATGTGTTTTGCATTTACTACTATATGACAACAGTATGTGCATTGCACGTCAGGTAGCTGTGTGGCAAATACATATATGTACATGTGACCTTAATTATTTCATAGGTGGGAACCCTGCTTTCTCCATGAACGCATCTGTCATCTTTGCCAGAGTGTGCTGCCGCTTTCCAGACCTTAGGTCACATCTGTATGCTTGTGACAAGGCCAGCCACTGCAGTGATCCCTGGCTAAGGTCATCCGTGTCACACACACTCATTACAGTTTCTATTGAATTGTGTGAGTGAGGGTTTATGGCTGAGGTATATTACAGACCTGTTCAAACGCAGCAAAGTCTGTCAATGATGGCTATTCATTATAGGTGTACAACAACTTTGTGGATATGCATGCAGACCCCTTATTGCTTATGTGATCCAGTGAGGGATTTCTAAATACCTTTGGAAATGTGATTACCAAAGTAGAGATGACGTAACATTTGGCTGCATGTACACATCGGTACCTGTTAAACATGTTGGTGGCTACTACCTATGTGGTACTGTAGAGATACTATGTTTCGTAAAGGTGGATGACTATGCTCTGGTTGGCTTATAGCTTTACAGCATGGGTTTGACACCAGGTATCTGTCTGTATGATACCCTTGTGGAGGGTGTGTGTGTCATCTGGAGAATGCATTATAGGCCACAGTATGCATTTCCAGACGTGGACATACATATCCCTACTGTGATTGCTTGTACCTAAGAGAGCTATATGGCAAACAGGAGTGGTCTCAGGAATGGGTGCATTTGAATACCACTGGTTACTGGCATAGTATAGTACCCGAAGGATCCAAATGTTACTGTGTGTCCTACATCTGTGTGTCAGTTGTCAAGACATCATCTAATGATTGTTTATGGTCAAGCTGTTGAGGTTATGTATACTACCAGAATGCAAAACAATGACAGATAGTAACAGTATCACCCACAGCACAGTGTCAAACCATGTCATACACACATGTGTACTCAAGTTCCAAAATGTGTGTAGTACAATGCATACTGGCCACCAATAGAAACTATGGAGTGTTACTGTGTAACACAGGGCATGTCACCCTGCTCATGTGTCCTCTATGCACGTACATGCAGACAGTGCACTTCCACCATGTTCACAAATGTACACCTGCAAATCTGTGCTACACACATCCCACACATACTGTCCACTCTCTAACACATGCTGCCAATACTACATACATCAGCCAAGTGGCGCGTGAGCAGACAATACACTATTGGAACTAACACTGGTGTAAACAATACTACATTGACAATCATAGCTTTAATGCATCATGCCTGCTCAGCTACACCTTCAAGGATATCATTACACTCTACTGCTGACAACATGCTAGCATTGCTATACTGCTGTAAAGTCACCCTGTGCATCAGCACCATGGTAGCCTGTTCCTGCATCAATGTTACAGATGACAGGAGGTGGCACAGGTTTCATCATATGCACAGGGTGTGTTGTTGGTTTGCCAGAGGCCTACATTGAGCCATACAATAGACATGTATGTGTGTGTGTGAGGGCCAAGAGTACTGCTATGGGCCAATGTTGCTGTAATGTGTGCGGGTATGTGTTCGCCCTAGGTGTCTGTTTTATGTGTGTGTGTGTGTGTGTGTGTGTGTGTGTGTGTGTGTCTGCATGCACAAAGTTCCACCATGTGGCTGCCATATATGGGGATTTGTGGGACAGCCACAGACTGTACCTGCCAGGCTTTACAGATCACCGTCTCTGGCCACGGACACGGTACCTGTGCCTGGCAGGTGTGCTACTGACAGTATCAGGTACTAAGCCAGACTGGGTACTATCCTCAGAGGTGGACAGATGTACACTGGACCCAGGTCCCTGCTGGGACTGTCCAGAGACACGTGCACGTGGTCTTCTGGGATGGTCTATGGACAGCCCACCCCCAACATTGCTGGGGCTGGTACTGGCACTACGGGAGTGGCTGTGGCTTGAGGGATGTCCACGGTGACTGCCAGCTGCTGATGTTGCTGGCATATGTCCACATTGACGTCTCAGCCATCCCGCACTGTCCAGACACATGGACATGACATTGCGGAGGACATCTAATGTCTCACCCCAATGTCTATCAGTAACCTCAGTGCAATTATGGATGGCACCTGCTAGGTCACGGATACTGTCAATTACAGTGGTGTTATGTGCCCTCTGTGCCCTTAGTCCCTGTCTGGTGTACAGTTCAATATGTGCCTGTGCCTCCATGACAGCCTGGAACATGCGTGAGGTTGTAAGTCCTGTGGCACGTCTGCCAGGGGCATGATGAGCAGCAGTGCTCTGACGAAAACCCCTGGACATCTGCCTGTGTGGTACCCTTCCAGACATCTGGGTATGGCTGCTGTGTCAGGATGCATGTGCCATAGATACCACACTGTCCTGGCCAATGCCGACTGTACACTGTCCCTCAGCTAAGTGCATTGGTGATGGATGTATTGGCAGTATGACTGTGTGCATGGATGGGGTGGAAACTTGTGTTCTGCTGATTGGTGGCCCAACAACAGACCCTGGCAAACATGCCTGTGCCTCAACACACCTATTCTCATCATCACTATTTTGCTCAGTGACATCAAGTTCCCTGCTGCAGTGTACCAGCCCAACCTCAGCACCTGTGAGAGGAAGACAGGAAACACACTTTACGACCTGTACATGATGTCGGAGCACATGCCAACATGCACACATGAACACATGCACACTGCACACATGCACACATGAACACATGCACACATGCACACATGAACACATGCACACATGCACACATGAACACATGCACACATGCACACAAATACACTCCTCACTTAAACAGACACACACACACACACACACACACACACACACATGCACACACACACACACACACACACACACACACACACACACACACACACACACACACACACACACACCACCTGCAATCCAGAACATACTCAATAGAGGTTGATGGTGGGGTAAAGTATCACAAGCCAAACAGTCATATCACACGTGTCAGCATGCAGGATATGTGTTGCTCAACAGCAGGAAGTGCGGGTGTAGACAGCCCTTGCTAATAACAGTATACATGGCTCTGATGCAAGTGTGTTGTTGTTCAGTGATTGGCCTCACCCTGGAATGCAATGTGTACATGGACACAACATTGCTGTGCAAGTATTGAAAGCTCTGCAATGTCCTGTGCACCATTACTCACAGGTATACATACCGTGGCTGCATGTGTATCTGTGTGTCACATAGATATCCATTTCTGATTAGAGCATCTGTGTCTTTAGCAGATAATTGTGGACACAGGTTTAGCACATGCATGCTATGTATACACACAGGATGAGTGGTGCATGCATACCTGATGGAATACCATTGCTCAACATAGCCATTGTACAGTGGTTATGGGGTTATGGTGAGTGTAGGACATATTGTGTTCATGCCAGTGCCAGCCATGACATGGCATGCTACAACACAACTGCAACATTAAACATCACACATACCCATTGTGTGTCATGTGACCTATACACTCCATACCATTACAAGACATATATGTGTCATTTTGTACTAATGGTGATTGCTATGCATATTGTGTATAGGTGCATATGTTTGCACACACACAACAGTGATGTGCATAGCAATGAATGCTATGTGTAGTACTGTGGTTACTGTAACTGGATGGGGTGTAGTACCATGAACCAGCATCATTCAGCATCATATGGTCACTCAAGGCTACTAATGTGTGCCAGACCGGCACCTAGCATGCTGTACCTGAACTGCAGTACTATGGCTACATTCATCATTTCACAACCAGTTGTAACATGGGTTTGTAAGGTGCCCAATAGGGAGCATTGCCTAACATGAATGTGTTATGTGTTGCAGAGTGTTGCACAGCCCCATGATAGGCCCCTACCCCTCAGGTATATTATGTGTTCCGTGGATGACATTTGGGATACTGGAGTGTGACTTTACAGCGGGTGTCTGAATATGCCATGTGTAGCATATTAACGTGTACTGCGTATGACAATGTTGTGTATGATGTTTGCATGTGTATCAACTCTGCCTATCCAATGTCCACTACAGTTTTGCCACAATTGTGTGGGATGCTTTGTGTATTGCATGTGTTTGAGGCAGCTGCACACATTACTGGGATGTGCATAGTCTCACAGCAAACATGCACAGTATGCATTATGCATAGGTGTGTTACGTGTACATGTCCTACACCTCACCTATAACATGCACATATATCATGCAATATTAAATGTAGGACACACTCACCAGCATGGGTCTGCTGCCTTTCTGTCACAACAGAGGGACCTACAAGGATATGAGACAGCTTGTCAGTGGCAACTACTGTGGCATTGCTACTGTGGGTTTGCAATCTTACAGTAGTACAATGGTTGACAGTCACAGGCCTCCAGATTATGTTCCAAATTATCAGTATTGCACAACACCAGGCTCCACATCTTCTAACTACACAGTACACATCTCACATATGCATGATCTACCAATAGAGGTAACAGTAGTCTACAGATATGCCATGTTACCTGCATGCTCAGTGTCAACTCGCTGTGTGGCTCCGGCCTCCATGATGATATATGTTTGCTGTTATTGTTGTTGGCCAGGAGCCACCAGGCTGAGGAGCAGCTCCTCCACTCTGATGGATGGCTACCCCACCACCTGTGGCAAGCTGTTGTCTATGGACATCAGATGCACGTTGCCGGACATGTCTAAGTAAATCACTGCAGTGATGGCGTACCTGCTCATATGTCCGCTTATGCATGCCTATGTCATTTACCCGACGGACAAAATCTTGCCACAGTGCAGTCCGCTCATGCTGGTCCTGGCTGGTTCTTGAGAACAGCATGGCATAGTGCTGAATCAAGCTGGTTGTGATCTGCTCATCCTCAGCTGGGCTGTATGTCGGATTGCGATGGTGAGCCATGACCCTGGAAGACAATGAAACAATATGTGTGAGCAAGTCATGTGGCACACTTAACATTCTAAACTACAGATATCCCTGAACTGCCATATATAGCAACCTATTGGCTGTCAGAGGATACACCTTTTCAATACCACATATCAGTGCTCATACCACAACTGCCTGACAGTGCCTGGCACGCTCTATATATCAAACCATGTTCTTCACAGCAACAAAGAGAAACCAGTATGTAAGACTATACAACAGTACATGTCACACTGTATGCGACACAATGCACCACCTAGCCACAGGAGGTATATATCAAGCTAATGCATAATGAAATATGTCATCCATTGCAATGACTGTAAAGTCCAGTTACAGTATTACCAGTATACCACACTAGTTGTTGGTGGCAAACCCCTGCCTAACATATGTGCACATTTGTTAGTATAGATGGCATATTGCTGTACTAGACTATACATGTTGCTAGATATGCACTTATATCCTGTAACACACATATGACCGAGGGCATGCTACAGGCATACCCACACACACATCACACATACATACAAGACACAAAGGTATGACAACCCAGATGAGCTTTACCTGTGTACCATACAGTACTGTGTGTCAGTACTTACAAAACATTATGCCTGAGGTATGTAATCTGTGAGGACTACAGGGAACACACATAACAGTGTTTCCAAGCAATGTGGACATACACCATACTGTGCTGTTTAGGCATACAGCTTCAGGTAGAACTACAGTTCATACGGGATTTGGATTCACCAGCAATACCAATCAATAAGCATATATGTACTGCTTTAGCCCACAATGGCACACCCCAGTCCACACCAAGGGACTACGTCAGACCATATGCCATACTGCTTTTTCTGCCTAGCAACAGCATACACATCTTTTGCTGGGATCAGAGCTAGGACACAAAATAGCATGATGGAAACAGTTTCCCACTAAGCTATCACACATTGAAAGAACCTCGACACATTCACCAACACATTCACCATCACACTCAGTCAACCTCACATAGCAATTATTGCAACAAGTACATGTGGGTGTGTATCGGTTCATAGGTAGGTAATAGGCTATTGGCCCTAGGGCCTATAGAAGCCTAGCCATATGCTACCCTGGCCTTTGACACACATGTAATCTAATTTCACGTGCCCTGTCCAGCAGAGCCACAGAGGTGATTCCCGGTGTGTATTTCCTATCTCCCATCAAGTCATCAGGATTATTCATGATGACTGCTAATGAGGAGCTTGGTTTGATATTGATAGGTGGTTTGTTCCAGAGTATGGGTTGTCTCTGAGATAGGAATCTATCCCTCCAGCATGTTCTGTCTATTGAGGTGACAAGGTTTAGATCCCTAGAGCATGTAGCTGGTAGGGATTGTGATCTGTTTACATGGAGCATGTCCAACAGCTCTGGGTTTGACATAGCTTTGTATGTTAGGCAGAGTTCACCTCTGGGTAGGCGGTATGCAACACAGTCTAGTTGTGGTTTTGTGAGACGGTTTGCATAGGGCATCTGTTTGAGGCCGGTATTACTCTTTGTGAGGTATGTCTGTGGCCTTTCCAGTTGCTGTAGATGTCTTGTGAGGTACATACCACATGGGGCATTGTACTCTATAATGGGTTTTATGTGTGATGAGTAGAGGGGAAAACTGACCTATATTTCTCTGGATGACACACCTTTTATGAGGAGGTGTGCCACGCAGACAGATTACATGACTAGTGTGCCACTGTGATTATCAAAGGGGAGACTACTGTCCACCTGTGTCCCATGGTCTCTTATCACACATTTGGTGTTAAGTAGACTACCACCTATGTGGTAGTTTATGGGTACGGAGGTTTTGCCAGAAGGGATGCCAATGCAGTTTCAACATTGAGCTTGAGTCCATGGCTTTGTCACCAGGCATCTGTAGCAGTAAATATGACCCTGTCTATCTCTCTCTCTCTATATATATATATATATATATATATATATATATATATATATATATATATATATATATATATATATATATATATATATATATATATATATATATATATATATATATATATATACACATACATATTAACATCCATTGGTGTACATATAGATATACATATAGGCACATATACAGTCCACCTTTCATGGTGGGAATATCAATTATGCAAAGGTTGCGAGGTATGCAGTTATGTAATAATATTGCACAGTGTTGTGCAGAATGCATTGAAGGTGTTCTCAGCCCATGTAGCTTTAGCAGGCCTCACTGGCTGCAACACTGCAAACCTGACAAATCATACCCACAGCATTTAACCACCACATGTCATATACCAGCACTGTATGCTGTCTTGTTTGCCACACACTACAACCTACATAGAAATATGCACATAACAACCTTCACCAACATATATATGTCCACCCTTCACAAACAGTTGCAGTACGTTCCTTGCTCTATGCACATGTGCAGATGCAAATATATCTGACACAGACTGATCTCTCTGTATGTGTGTGCCATACACACACACACAGTCCACACTGTTGTAAGTCCGTGGACCTCACGGCTGACCTGTTGGGCCTTGCTGCAACATTAACAGTGTCACATGTGAGCACACAGTAATATTAGAGGGTGTATATATAGCTGCAAATGCTAAATTAGCATACTAGCCTGGTACAGCTGTTTCCAATGCTAAGCTACACGATAATATGACTATCATGCATTTGTTACTCTGTCACATCCATGTTTATATAACTGTATGCGCTACTCCCCCAAACAGACATTGTACACACTACTGTACAGAACACAGATAACATGGATCAGAAGTTTGACATTTAATGCTGAACTACATATGTCACAGTCATATCCCACTGCACACAGCTACACACTGATTTCTCCATGGCAGTAGTTATGGAGGGCATCTGTGCATCAATACGTACTGCTGCCACATATGGATGATTCAAAGTATGTAGAGTACTCTTCAAAAACATCTACTACATGCCAGTAAATACATATCTGTTACATACCTTTCCTTTGTATGTGTTTGTATTTATCAGTTCTGTGTGTTTTGTATAATTTTTTTTAATATATATTTTTTTAATATATTTTTTAATATATATATATATATATATATATATATATATATATATATATATATATATTAATAACTTTTTTTTCTGTTGCTGTCGCTCTTGTTGTAGATGTCGGTGTCTGTCTGTCTGCTGTCTGTCTGTGTCTCTCTCTCTCTCTCTCTCTCGCTCTCTCTCTCTCTCTCTCCATAGCTGCAATGAAATGATTGCATGTGTGGACAGCAAGTACAGCCTGCTTTTATAGGTATCTGCACATGTGCATGTGATGGCCTCTGCACCAATTGGTGGCCACTATTTGGTAATTGCATGCAGCCTGCTGTGTGGTAATTGCAGTACTCACTGTCATAGCAACCCAATGCTATAAATTGCTAAGTCAGGTAGGCGTAGCCCTTTCAGTTTTCCAAAGTGGGGTCCATGCTTGTTTGCTGTGGACACCGTTGTGTAAGTCAGAAGGTTGGTATACTTCTTATATCTGAAGCTAGGGGTATAGCCAGTGATTTGAATGTTGTACTCAGACCTGAATGTTGCAACTTCCAGTACACAGTTGTCAGTGTAGAATTGTACTCACCCCTAGAAATGCTAACACAAGGTACATGGGAGTATGCAGTTTATTTTCTACTTATACATTTAGCTGCCATACATATGTAGTTATTGAGATGTATTCATTTGGCACATGAACTGTTTGTGAACTGCTATACTGTGAATATTAATGTACTCACTTCTGCACAGTTGGTGCTTTTTTATTGCTGACATTAGCACAGGATGCTCATGAAAACTGGACAATTCCAGTACTGAGTATGCCTACCTACATCCTTGCTGGACCCTGAACACACAGGTATTTTGTACATTTGGGTGGGGATTGTCCTGCTATGATACTGTGCGGGGGTTGTAAAGTGCTGCTGTAACATTATTTACTGCTAGAATGTCTGGTTCTGTTATCACAGTCATGTAATGTAATTCCACAACAACTGCTGGTAAAGTTCCACAGAACAAGTTTTGTGTTATGGCATTCCTATCTTTCCTTTACATTCACTCATTCTGATGCATGATATATATATATTTCAGCAACAGCCTGCTGTATTTCTACTGTGGCTTAGTAGTACTTCATGCAGTCCAGGGTCCGGGGTTCGAGACTGACGGTGGTGTTTTATTTTGCTGCTGAGCAGAACAAGGGCCCTCACATGCAGGGTGACTAAGGCACATTTAAGCAGTTGTAAGAGGGTTTGCGCAGGTTTGCGTGAAGCTTAGCAATACTTAGCTAAGTGCACACAAGCGCACACTTGCTCAAACCCGCTAACTACTGCTTAAAAGTGCTTACTCCCACTAACCCCCGCGCTCATTTCTTTGAAAGAAAATAAAATGGAGAGATAGGAAAGTGGTGAAAAAGGGGCACAAAGAGGGAAAGACAGTAGGGAAAACAGCTCAGGATGTGCAGGACAGGTGTAGGCAAGGTCCATAGCTGCCCATTTTCTTTAACAGCAACAGCTGTGCATATGCTAGTAATTTGGATGGAAATTTGAAACCTTCCACTCCTGAGAGAGGGGTGAGGACAACAAAGTATGTTGTACTGCCAATTAAATATCAGTTTATGTGTCCATCAGACATGTGTGCAAAATGGGCAGTTATGTATGGGGCGCAATTTTTTTTTCGGAGCAGATCACCCTTTTTTTTCAGGTGAGAGTGAAATGTTGGGTAGGGGAAGTAGGTATATTTGGGGAGGTAGGTTGGGGAGGTAAACAGACAAGACAAACAAGACACATACAGGGGCAGAATATGACACATGTGGTGGGTGAACAACATTGACGGGGAAGGATGTTTGGAAATCGCAAGCCCATGAGCCCACAGATGGCAACAGTGGAACTGAGATCCCCACCCATGGGAAGTCACCACTGCACCTTTACAGCCCAGAGGGTGACTGTGCTGGGGGCTGCATAGGAGGGGCAGGCTCACCAGTGAGTCGCGCCACACGTGCTTCAAGCTGGCATAGAGGATCAGCGACTGAACGCTCGATCTCCCTACGCACCACAGCCCAGACCGTTCGGAAGGTGATAGGTGGCCCTCCTCCAGCCACGCTTGCAGGGGGGGTCCAAGCCCCATCCCCTGCAGCACTTCCACCCAAAGGTGGCACAGGGTCAATGGGGGAGGAGGTCCCGGGCTGGGCACCGGACCTACTAGTGACAGGTGCCATCGCTAGTTGAGGTGGGACAGGTGGGTCCGCTGGGACCAGCCTTCCCATATGTTCTATGTTTAGGAGGATTTAATGACAATATGGGTTGGTAACAGCCAACAGCATTCCAAATTAGTTGTAACAGCATGCAGTAATATTCCCATTAACCCAACACACCAGAGTTCCAACAGTTCAACAGCAAGCATAACACATGCATATATAGAACAACAGTGGACATTCCAACAGCATGCAGGATTGATTGGTGGCAACAGGCCACCAAGATTGTGGCATTTGAACAGGGCACATGTATCAAAGTAAATGCAGATATTTATAAGCCAATAGGACATATGTCCCAACAAATGTTTTGAGATTAGACATACCCAATGAGGTGTGGAATTGCATTGTTTATGCACATACAGTAGGGTGTAAAAAGATACCTCCATTAACAACTTATATGTGCTTATAGTTTACACTACATTTCTATTGACTGCAGGTATATATCCCCTACATGTCTTATTACACTAGGCAATGTCTGTTAGATTGTGAAATGGGTTTTGCTAGTTCCTTATATACCTGACCTGTATCTAACATACAGACTGTCTAGGATGCAGATGTTACTGCTACGTATTTATATATTTTATTTATATTTATATATCTACATATCTGGATGTGTTCAGGTCACATTATCAGTTATATTTTAACAGCCCCCTACATTTCTAGCAGCACACTGACATTTCTGGGGAACACAATAACAAGCTACTCATGTGCCAGATTTACCTATACATGCCAGCCATGAAACAACAGTTGAGGACTGTATATATGCTTAACAGCTACTGGCACTCCCTTCATCCACTTTCTATGGGCCTACCCAAGTGTGGGTTGACAGCACTTAATACAACAGTACTATTTCTATAATGCAAGAGTACAACAACATTTCGAAGAAAGTGACACGGACACACTCCAGGAATTATACCTTTATTAATTACATTACACACTTTTCTAGAGGCTCTCTCATTTATTTGCTATATCAGTGCATGCAGAAGACTCATTCAAGACATATTATACCTTTATTAATGGGTTACAACACTCGTTTTCAGACTCTCTCACTTATTTTATATAATAGTACATGCAGAGATGTTATTCAAGACTTATTATACCTTTATTATTGGGCTACAACACTTTTTTTTCAGGCTCTCTCACTTATTTTATATAACAATACATGCAGAATAATTACAAACCTGTCTGGTGGTGCAGCTTTAGCAGCCTATCTGCATAGGCTTGCTGATTCGCAGCACGGACACCTGCAGCTGTGAAGTAAATGAAGTGATATTGAGACATACCTATCCATAATATAGACTATGATAGCAATTCTTACATAATTCATTCCATGGCTACCTACTCAGTAGTGGGGCATTTTCCATCCCACGGGCCTCCTGTATCTACTGGTTCAGTCGGTCCTCCTTGCGTCTCTTCAGGTCTGAGTAGTGGTGTCTGACCTGCTCACCAGTGCGAGGGACGCCTGTGGCACTGGTGAGATCATGTGCGAGACAGTTTCAGGCTTCTGCTTTGTATTCGGTGTCCTGGAACTGGCCCTGCAGGAGTCTGGCATCATGATTATGAATGAGGAGCCAAACCATCACTTTTGACCCCTCAATGCCGCACCGTCGTGCTCGGAAGCGAGAGCCCTCTCCAACACCAGCCATGCTGCCTGCAGATGAGAGCTACAACCAGTTATGGCAAGTATTCCTGCCTATGGAGCTTAAATATGCCTTATTTCCCGCACTTATTTGTGATTGGCCAGTTTTGAAAATTCTTAGCTGAAAGCACACCTGCTTAGCACTGTGTAAACTTTCATTAATATGTATATGTGTATTGACAGTGCATGAATATCCAATACTGTCATGGCTTATTGGTTCAGTACTGTGATTATGGTGCACAGTATCCTGGGTTCGAGGCCTGTCATTGCTTTTTATTTTACTACTGGCCAGACCGGCTAGGGGGTGTGGCTGTTTAGCTGACTTTGCTCAACTTTGCCTGTTGTTGCTCTACATTGCTTGACATTGCTCACCGTTGCTCGACATTGCCCGACGTTGCTCTAGTTAGCGCGGTGCGCAGCTACTCACAAGCATGTTTTGTTTGCGCTAGTTGACGCGATGCGCAGCTCCGCGCAAAGCCATTGCTCTAGTTAAAGCAGTGCTAAGCTATGAGCATTTATACTTAAATGTGCTTAATACTGGTAAACTTTGCTTAGCAGTGCTTCACATTGCTTAAGATATGTTACTTATGCATTCATCAGTATGCATAACCAATTTTACTTCTTTTATATATATATATAAAATATCGTTCACTACTACATAGGCCATTTCAATGCTTTTTACTAAAATTTCAAAGATAAATGTCAGGAATTATTTTTCTATACCGGTTTCCAACAGAAAATAGAAAGGGGAGTGGTGGGACTCAAACCGGGAATGCCTCCTCTTTGTGCGAAGGCTCTACCACTGCGCTATTGCTATTTGGCTTAATTTGCATATAAGTTTCTTATTATCCTCTTTGATGTCTAAACTGCTACCTGTAGCTAAGCAATGGGCAAACCAGCACAAACACGCGCAAATACGGGCAGCTATATCGGGAATAACAAAAAAAGGAAAGTTTTACATTTTAGAATTATACAGGGATTTAGAATGTGGGGGAGTGTAGTGTTGGGTATGTACACATTTGAGTGGACTCGCTCATTTCAGTTGACATTTGCAGATTGAGGGACTTGCAGGGGAGTGGATTTTTGGACTGCTTGGCAGTCTGACACGCCCCTGCACTCGTGCACGCTCCGTGTTAGCCTTAGATTTGAGTCAGCGCACCCTCATGAATATGCATGGCGTGCTGATGTCATTCTCTTAGGCTGCAGTTTCCAAGTAAGACTTATTTAGTCTTACACGGAGGATTAGTGAATCCCGGCCTATGTCATTAAAATGTTAACCTTAAATATACAGATACCGAATGCAGGTCATTAAAAATGTTAGTCTTAAATATACTGCTATTGAATACATGCCATTAAAAATGTTAGCCTTAAATACACTACTGCAGAATGCATGTCATTAAAAATGTTAGCCTTAAAAACATTGTAACTGAACGCATGCCATTAAAACCGTTAGCCTCAAATACACAGCTAGCAAATGCATGTCATTAAAAATGTTAGTCTTAAATGCATCGCTAATGAATGCATGTCTATTAAAAATGTTAGCCTTAAATACACTGCTTATGAATGCAGATTATTAAAATTGTTAGCCTTAAATGCACTACTACTAAATGTATATCATTAAAAATGTTAGCATTAAATACACTGCTACCGAATGCACGAAGTTAAAAATGTTAGCATTAAATACACTGCTATGAATGCACATCATTAAAAATGTTAGCCTTAAATACACTGCTAACGAATGCATGCCATTAAAAATGTTAGTCTTAAATACACTGCTAACGAATGCATGCCATTAAAAATGTTAGTCTTAAATACACTGCTAACGAATGCATGCCATTAAAAATGTTAGCCTTAAATACACTAACAAATGCATGCCATTAAAAATGTTAGCCTTAAATACACTGCTAATGAATGCGTCCCATTAAAAATGTTAGCCTTAAATACATTGCTAATGAAAGCAGATCATTAAAAATGTTAGTCTTAAATACATTGCATTAGCTAATATTACAGTAAAGTAGCTAATTGTTTCTTATTACTGAATCAGATGCAGACTATAACTATTGCAATTTGCCACTGTTTTAGTGAACCCAAAGCGCACAGCAGCTGTCTGACCTAACTAGTAACCAACCCCATAAAAACATTAAGTGTTTCAGCTATATGGCCATAACTTTTTCCTTTTTAAGTCTTTATGGATACATTCAACCCATAAAGAGATCATCAGCATAGTATAAAAGAAATGCTTGACTATACTCTGGAAACACAGGATATTTATACCCAGGTGATGTCTTTAACCATTATGTTGTCTGCAAAATATCCCAACTACCACATACATCAAAGAGTAAAAAGGTCACACAGACAAACTAATTAGTAAAAAAAAATTAGAAAAAAAGGGCCAAGCTAGAATTTTCACTGTCTGGTAACTTAAACCTCCTATAATAGAGGCCCATGGGATATATGCAAATGACACATTGTCCATGACTTTTTCCTTTTACCTTTTTAAGTCTTTATGGACACATTCAGGTCAATAATGCCAAACACCACTAGCTGTGGACATGCATGTTTCAACCTGCTTATGACATCATCAGCACAGCATAAGTGGAATGTTTAGCTATACTCTAGAAACACAGGATCTGAATATACCCATTAGACCAAAGGTGTTGGCTATCATGTTAAAAGTTTATCTTGGCTGGCAGATGATGAAAGAGATATTACAGAGCTTTTTGGAAGGGTTTTCATCAAAATGGGTGGAACCATGGAAGTTATAGATTGTAAGTATCTAAGTCAGTTGAAGGTAGGAAGTTATAGATTGTAAGTATCTAAGTCAGTTGAAGGTAAGATGGATTTTGTAAGGAGGTACATGTGAGGATAGTAGCTGTTGTCTTTCAGGTTTTCCATGCTCAGGCATTGAGAATTTCTCCACTTGACTTAATTCCTAAATGGGAGAAGGAGAATGCTGATTGATTTATCACCTGTCCTTTTCCCAGGGTTCTCCCAAAATGATAACACTAATAAGCACAATGTCCAGTTGCAATATGCATTGTTAGACAATGCATTTCAGATCATCAGGCAGTACAATGAACAATGGTTAGCAAAACTGGAGTTAGAGTAGGCCTTCCATATGCTACTGGTTCATGAACAAGACTGGCCATTCTTAGGCATATTTTTTGAGGACTGATTCTCCTTGATAACAACTATGCCAATGGGCTGTGCCATGGCATATGCCACTTTTGAAAAGTTCAGTACAACTCTGCATTGTGTTGGCAACAGCTGGCCCCTAAGTGAAAATGACTTTTTGATTATGGAAGATGGTGCCTGGAGTACACAGAAAGGCATAGACCAGTTTACTAAGTTGTGTTAGGAGGACATATTGCCCCTTATTACTGATGATATTGAAGGCCCTGTTAAGCCATTAGTATTTCTGGGACTGGAGACAGATCTTTGTAATTCAAGTTGTTGTAGCCTAAATTATATAATTTGAAGTTAATTGTTGAGGAATTTTTGGTGACCAAGAAATTGAAGGTTAGAAAGGTCATGGTGCTCATTTGCCTTCTCAAATTTGCATCCAGGGCTCTGAGCCCAGGTAGTACAATCAGAAGATATCTTGCAAAATTTTTAAAAGGGGGATTTTAGCAAACCACATAGTAAGGTCCACCAGGAGATTGAAAGAAGACCTTTGTTTATGGTCCACATTCATAGCAGACTTCAAAGAGATTTCATTGTGGCAGGATTAATGGGTAGCATCAGTCTGTTTGCAGGTGCTCATGGACGCAGCTTTGGGGCATGGTATGGAGGCCTTTTTTAAAAGGTATTGTCTTTCTGCATTTTGGCTGTCTACTTTGTCTTGGGAGACAAGAAATGATACAACATTCCTGGAGCTCATGGGCTTCTGATTAGCTGTAGATGTATGGTAGGAAGAACTATAATGAAAATCTCATTTTTTTATTCAGACAATGGTGAATGTCTTGGTTGAGAAAGCCTCCAGATTGAGATGAGAGCAGTCTTTCTTACAATTATTAGTTTTACACAGCCTCCACATAAATTTGTCATCTTTTCTGAGTACATTCCTGGTAATAGTAATGTCTTAGCCAATAGTCTTCTCAATTGTAGATCTCCAGGTTTTATTATCTACCTGCAGAGGCACACAAGTTCTATTGAATCCCAGCAATGTTATGGATGATTGGCAAGGTTTAGCATATCTTCTATGATGAATTCTTAGTGACACATTACTACAAAAGTCTAGAGGGCAGCCCATGGGGCCCTGTGGTCATTTTGCATGTGTTTACCCTCAGAAGAGAGGTAATGGTTATCATGACACCTGCTTCACTATATACTGTCTTGTTGGGCAATGAGAAAAGCTGTCAAGACAATCAGGGTACATTTGGCAGCTCTGAGCTTTCTCTCCAGATTTGCCAGCTTGCAAGACTATTCTAAGTACTGGATGAGCAGTAGGCTGTCAAGGAGCTTGGAACATGTTATGAACCATCTTGAAAAGTATTCTGCAATTGTCAGTGAATACTACACATACACCTTGCAGGCCACTGCTCTAATCTGGTTGTACATTGGAGCATTTCTGGTTGGGAAAGTTTTTGCTTCTCTCAAGCCTACTTCTGTCTGTGTAGTTGATGATGAGGTTCTAGTATGGATTGAGAGGTCCAAGACTGACTGGTCTCATCAAGTTCATAGGTAACGTTAGATAAAGCCTCTTGTGTGTTACTTGAGTAGATTGTCATGTTGCATAGGCTTTCTGACAGTGTTACAGAGGAC
>NC_056725.1:631245869-631260869 GCF_019279795.1 Protopterus annectens | reverse complement strand
TTCTCCAACAACACTCTCAGAGCAAACATTGCATCAGTAGTGCTCTTTCCTGGCATGAAACCATACTGTTGATTGCTAATCATCACCTCCCTTCTTAACCTACTTTCCACTACTCTTTCCCATAACTTCAAGCTGTGACTGATCAATTTTATCCCTCTGTAGTTACTGCAGCTCTGCACATCACCCTTATTCTTAAAGATAGGTACCAAAACACTTTTTCTCCACTCCTCAGGCATCCTCTGACTTTCCAAAATTTCATTAAACAATCTGGTTAAAAATCCCACTGCCATTTCTCCTAAGCACCTCCATGCTTCCACTGGTATGTCATCTGGGCCAACAGCCTTTCCATTCTTCATCCTCTTCATAGCTGTCCTTACGTCCTCCTTGCTAATCTGTTTCACTTCCTGATTCACTATCCCCACATCATCCAACCTTCTCTCTCTCTCATTCTCTTCATTCATCAGCCGCTCAAAGTACTCTTTCCATCTACTCAACACACTCTCCTCACTTGTGAGTATGTTTCCCTCACTATCTTTTATCACCCTTACCTGCTGCACACCTTTCCCAACTCTGTCCTTCTGTCTAGTCAATCGGTACAGGTCCTTTTCTCCCTCTTTAATGTCCAATCTCTCATACAACTCTCCATATGCCTTATCCTTATCCTTTGCCACCTCTCTCTTTGCCATGTACCTCATCTACTTTTACTCATGTCTACTTTCTTCATCTCTTTGACAATCCCACTTCTTCTTCACCAGCCTCTTCCTCTGTATACTCTCCTGTACTTTCTCATTCCACCACCAGGTCTCCTTGTCCTCCTTCCTCTGTTCATATATCACATATACATATTTTCAGGGTGAGGATTGAAAAGTCTCATAAATTGCTGATTTCCATGTGCAGAAGTTGTGACTATAAATGATAAACCTTTAGGCTTTGGGTAGTATTATGCATTTTAGATACTTGTTTGGGGACTTGCAAACTATTCACAGCCAGGAAAGGGGGTGGGGTGGGGCCCGGCTTATCAAAGTTGCAGCCATGTGGTGGTCTCTGTGCAGCCTTTCCTCTTTTCCACTCGCCCCTTTTCTTTCCTTCCTGGGACAGTCTATAAAGGTTTGTGACTGTACAAGTAGGTGGCCAATATTGCTGTGCTTGCTTTGCCAATCATGCACTGAGGGTATGCTACTTGGCTTGAGGCTAGAAAGCCTGGCTGGTGTGGGTTGTCTGTCATGCATGTTCAGGATAATGAGGCCTCCAAGGTTATTTATAATGATCAGAACATCAAAACAAAAACATTTTTCATGCCTGGTAATATGAGTTTAAAGTGAATGTCCCCTTAACTGGATGCCTTCATCAGATGAACTGTTATTTTTCAATTGCTATGTTCTAGTGAATAGTTTCAAATAGCTATGTTATGGACGATGGCACTGCAAGCAAAATGAAAAAAGAAACAGCTGGAAATTGGGATATGTAAACATGAATTATTACATTGCTCCTCCAAAAACAACCACATGGAAGACTGATTAGTGTTTCTAGTTTATAGAGAAGAAAGTATTCAAAGAGAAATAATGACATTCCATCAAATACTCACCTGCCACTGTAAAACTGAATCTCAGAAATTTCTACAAAAATGTGACAGCAATAATTTGTAGTCCAGGGAGAGTAAAACAAAAAAGAGAAAACACTTAATCAAGCATTGTAAATCACTCTCCCACCAGAAAATGAATAAAGAAGAACCACTAGGCTATGTTAGGAAGAGTAACTAATCAGTCAGTGAAAAGCAAAGTCTTTGAAATTCAAAAGAGCAAATAAAAAAAAAACAAAAAAAAAGAAGCTCATACTAATGAAAAATGTAAAAAAAAAAAAAAAAAAGAATGAAAGAAAAATAAACCAGCTTTTTTTGCAGGGAGCAGGGAGCAAACCCTACTGCAATCATTGCAAACCCTACTGCAATCATTGCACCCCCTACTACTACTTATATATTCGCACTCCAAGATTTTTCAGTAATATGGCTATTTGATCATAAATGCCAACATAAAATATATTTGATATAACTCACTGGCACTCTACCTTGAAATACTTTGCTCTAAGAAAGCTATAGTAAACATGTCCTTCAAAAGGCAGTCAGATGGTCAAAAATTCATACTGATGATAGTGAGAGAAAACAGAAAAGCAAAACTATTGTATTGTAATAAAAGTGAAGGCAACACAGGTTCATAGTTAAGCCATTCTGTCTTTGAGGTAATGTTGTCTCATGCTATCCAAGTCATTTGTTAAGGTGCAGGCTTAACAAGGGAGTAGTATTAAGGTAAACTAGTATAATCATTTCCTTAAATTAAACCAAAACAGACTTCTACTTCATGTATCGTCAACTTCTGAACGCAAGTAAACTTAATATTATTATACAGGAGACAATCAATGATGGCCAGTAACAGACTGTCATGTAGACATGCACAGACAATCAAGGCAAATGAAAGTTTGTTATGGTTTTGGGATAACCATTTAGATACCATAATAAAAAGGCATATTTCAGCACTCCAGAACATCCTCTACAAAACCACACTTCTGTCTTTAAAAGCTAATTTAGTAATGCATTCTATAAGCACAAAAATTATTGATTTATAGAATTTGATCTTATAACTCTCAAAATAACTGTAACTCTCCATTATAGTACTATGTTTTATTCAGTAGTTGCTTAGGGGTGGTGACTCCCTAACAAAACATCATCTGCTTAAACATGCACTTCGACCATGATTCAGTCAAGCCATGAACTCCAGTTGTTTTTCCTGTTTCCTGTCTCTGTGCTGCAGAAGTTGTTTCATTATATTAAACAGAGAGAGAGAGAAAGAGAGAGACAGGCAGAGAACCAGTCCTTCAGTGTACAATTTAATATATGAAGTGGAAGTAAAAAACTTCTATTACACTTAGCCCTCATACAAGGGTTCTGGTATGAAATCTTCATATAATAGATGGGATTAGTATGAATCCCATGCTTTCAGCACAGTGAAAAAGAAAAAAAACATGAATTCCTTTGAAGACTTCACAACTATTTAAATAAAAGCCCAGAGTTCATTTGCTATGTTGGTCAAGTTCAATGCATGTGTCACAGTATGTTGGCCAAGTTCAATGCATGTATCACAGCATGTAAATAAGAAGAGAAATCACTTTTTCTTATAAAGTCTGACTGACCTTCACTCGTCAGGGATAGCCAGACTTTGTATAGTATTGTGACTTACATGCTAACAATCCTTAGGAGTTCGTAATTGTTCAAAGGGTTATATGCCATATTTGAAAAGAACCAATATATAGCCTGACACAATTCTTTCAAAGAAGTATGACCAGCTCTTAGGTAGCATCTACAGCCTAGCTTGAGAGGAAGACACAGTATTTATAAGAAGATGATATTGCATTAAATAATTTTTGAGGGTAACCCCTTTGAGAATGCCCTCTAGGTCAGGATGGAAAGGTCATTTGGGGCTGAGGTTTTTAAAAATGCAAGAGAGATTATGGTTGAAAAAAAGTCTTATCAGTGGAAATGACATTGTCAAAGTCATTTGCTGATTACAAAAGCTGCAATAAGTATATAAAATGCAAGAACTTGTCCAACATACCACCATAAGCAGAATTCTCTGGCAATAACATTTCTAGAAGTAGCTTGCACACTCATGTGTATGTCACATCAGTCTCACCCAGTACAAATAAATGTTTAATAATTTGCCTTAAGTTGGTGAAAGCCTGGCTACAAAATCCTTAAATGGAATTTATTCTTCTCTTTGCTCATCTAGCACTAATTGACTGACTTTGCTCAGCTGAGTCTAATGCAGTATCTTCCTTAGTCAGCAATGGCCTTAGCTCAACCTTCTTTGCAAGAGAGTAATCATCTATTCAGAGTTTAACTTGCAAGGTCTTTTGATATTACAAACTCTAAGAAGTCCGGAATTCTAATAACAAACATTGGCCTTCATTGATTATCAGTCCTCTGACTTATTCAGTTTCACTCTACATGGATTTTCCCAAGCAACCTCTAGCTAAAAAAATCACAACATATTTTATACAAATAACTTTTGGCTTACTTCACAATACAGAATTTGATACATGCCAGGAGCAGTCTGTGTCTAAGTGTATACCTAGTGAGACATAAAGAATGTTTTGAAATGCATGCAAAATTATTCTCTTTTACTCTTGAAAAAACTTGTACCAATACAAACAAATAAATGTAGCTGAACCTGCAAGCCACAAAAAATAGATATGAATAAGTCGTTTCTTAGTGGGTAACCTTGATCATCGAATGTTAGTCGAGATGAGAGCACAGAGCTCCCACAACTCCTCTTGCTGTTTAAGAATAACCCTAACAGTGTCCTTTCAATAGTCTAGGTACTGGCCTTATATTCATGTCACATCACCCACTGAGAATCACATCAGACAGCCATGAAAAAGTACAGTTTTGTACCTACCATAAATGTAGATGTTCGAGGATCTCCATTGCTGCAGTCCTGACATATGGGTATTCCGCTGTCCACCATCGGCCCGAATACCAAAGGGCTAGAACCGGCGTCGGTCATCGGCGCCCGAGACTGATGTCAGTACGTGTCAGTACAAATGCGCATGACCGGCGCCATAACCTCAGTCTTTCTTGCCTCAGACGTCAGAATGCAAAAAACACCACCCAAACCCCAACCTAAAAAGAAAAAGGGGGAAGGAGGGAGGGAAAATTGGACTGCAGCAATGGAGATCCTCGAACATCTACATTTATGGTAGGTACAAAACTGTACTATGTTCTTCGTCTCCCATTGCTGCAGTCCTGACATATGGGTAGAATCCCAGAGCAACGGAAAAAAGGGAGGCTGGTCAACTAAATAGCAGTAGGAGCTGCAGACATGCCCTATAAGATTGCAGTGGCAAACCCAGCCCTAGACCTAGAATAAAGAGGTAAATGATAATGCTTTGTAAAGTTATGTACAGAACTCCAAGTAGCTGCTTCTAGAATGTCTTTAGTAGCTACCACTCTCAAAAAGCAGTAGAAGTGGCGTAGCCCTAGTAGAATAAGGCCTGATCCCAGCGGAACATCCTCTCCATGATGAGAGTAACAAAAGCAATACAATGGCCAATCCACTTGGAAATAGTTTGTTTCGAGACAGCTTTCCCTCGTGAAGTCAAAGCAAAAGAAACAAATAATTGTTGAGATCTTCTGAACTCTCTGGTTCTGCTCAAATAATACCTCAACTGCCTATGTACATCCAAAGAATGCAAAACTTTTTCCCCTTCATTTTGGGGGTTAGCATAAAAAGTAGGCAAATGTATAGATTGGTTCAATGCCACATTAGAAATCACTTTAGGCAGAAAAGTAGGATTAGTACGTAAGGAAACTCTGTCCTTGTGAAAAATCAGAAAAGGTTCCACTGCCATGAGGGCCTGTAATTCAGATACCCTTCTAGCAGAAGTAACAGCCAATAAAAAAGCAGTCTTCCAGGACAACAACTGCAATTCAGCTGTAGCTGCAGGTTCAAAAGGAGACAGAGTCAGCTTTTCCAAAACAAAATTAAGATCCCAGGTAGGAGTAGGAGCCCTCAGTGGGGGTCTGATATTCTTTGCCCCTCTAAGAAACTGTTTAACCAATGGATGTGAAAATAAAGGAGGGTCACAATCATAGTGAGCAGAAATAGCTGCAGCATGCACTTTTACAGAAGAGAAGGACAAACCCTTGTCCAATAAAATAGTCAAATATTGCAATGTACAACTCAAATTAGGCAATTCGACATCGAAGCCTTTAGCTGAACTCCAAAGAAAAAATCTCTTCCATTTACCAGCATAAACTTTTGAGTACTAGGGCCTGGCTTCCAAAATAACATCCATAACTTGTTGAGGGCTGAAGGTCCTCCTTCCCTAAAACAGAATGCCAGGCTGTCAGGTGTAGGGATTGCACCCTGACATTGAGAAAATGATTGTTTTCCTGAGACAATAAGTGAGGAATCTGTGGTAATGGCCAAGGTGGTACCTGAATTAAGCTCCTCAACAGAGGGTACCAATGCTGACGAGGCCAATCCGGTGCTATAAGGATCATGCAAGGTTTGTCCCTCCTGACTTTCAACAGCACCCTCGGAAGAAGAGGCAAAGGAGGAAAAGCATACGCGTGAAGGTTGCTCCAACTGAAGGATAGTGCATCTATTTTCCAGGCTTTTGGATGAAATAGCCTTGTGCAAAACAGTGGCAGTTGGAAATTCAGAGGAGAAGCGAACAGATCTATGTCCGGAGTTCCCAAGCCATCGTCAACTGAAGAAATACCTGAGGGTCCAATTTCCATTCGTGAGGATCCACAATCTGTCTGCTCAGAACATCTGCTAAAGAATTTTGTGCTCCTGGCAGAAACTGTGCTCGAAGAGTGATGTGCAGATTCAAAGCAGTTTCCCATAACAGCATTGCTTGTCTGCAAAGAGGGTAAGAATGAGTTCCCCCTTGCTTGTTGATGTACCACATGACAGTCGTGTTGTCTGTTCAATCAACACCAGTCCTGGTTGAAGTAGGCTTTTGAATCCTTCCAAAGCAAATTGAACTGCCAGCATCTCTTTCATGTTGATATGCAAGTGAAGTAGCTCTGGGGCCCAAAGGTCTTGAATCCATTTTCCTTTGAAATGAGCTCCCCAGGCTGACTCCATCTGCCGTTAATATCTGACTTGCCTCTGGTTGGGTCACAGAGAGCCCCTTGTTTAGGTGACATTCCTGAGCCCACCACAGAAATTCTCTCTGAATGCAAGGTAGAATCCGAATGACAGTGTCCAAATCGTGGCAGTGTTGAGTCCAAACGCTTTTGAGATACCATTGTAGCTTCCTCATATGCAGTTTGGCATTGGGAAGTACTAGATTGCAAGATGCCATGAACCCCAAGGCTTGAAGGACTGTCCTTGCAGTCAGCCTGGATATTACTGATAGCTGTTGGAAGTATAGGTGAAGATTCCTTTGTTTGTCCGGGTAAGAAATGCCATCTGAGCAGCTGTATTCAGTTTCACACCCAGAAAACACATCTCTTGTGAGGGTACTAGACTGGACTTTATTTCGTTCACAGAATACCCTAGGCATCTTAAAACTGTCATTACATACTGCAGATGTTGAAGAAGTTCGTGCTTGCCTTGAGCCAGAATCAAACAGTCGTCCAGATAAGGATAAATTTGAATTCCTTGTAGCCTGAGAAAAGCTATCACTGGAGCCAGGACTTTTGTGAATACCCTGGGCACAGTAGACAAGCCAAAGGGCAATGCAGAGAACTGATAATGCAAATTCCCATTCCGAAATCTCAAGAATTTCCTGCAACTGGGCCTGATAGGAATGTGAAGATAGGCCTCCTTGAGATCCAGAGTCACCATCCAGTGATCTTTGCCCAGCATAGGTAACAGCTGTTGCAGTGTTAACATCTTGAATTTTGGAATTTCCAGAAAGGCATTTAGAATGGACAAGTCCAGAATTGGTCTCAAGTATTTCCTTTCTTTGGCACTAAGAAAAGACGGAATAAAACCCTGTGCCTCTTTCTGCAGAAGGTACTGCCTGTATTGCTTCCAACTGAAGCAGAGAAGAAATTTGAGTCTGTGCTTCCAGTCTTTGCTGACGAGGCACATCCGCATACCTTTGAAAGGAGGGAATGTGTGAAAATAAAATTTGTAGCCTCGATTTATTATGTCCAACACCCATTTGTCTTGGGTAACCAAATGCCAATTCCTTTTGAAAAGTCTCAGTTTTCCTCCTAGAGGGCTGCCAGCAAGGCAGAGTCCGACAGCTGAAGACACGGGTCATTGGGTCTGTTTCGAAGGACTGACCCTGCCCTCCCCAGCAGAAGGGGTAGAAGAACTCAAAGACCTAGAAGTAACAGGGCCCTGAGAGGAAGCCCTACCTCTACCTCGCCTCGACCTGCCCCTAGATTGATAATCCAAAGAGGGGAAAGACCATCCCTTAGCAGGCCAATTCCAACTGAACTTAGGGGGCTGAACCTGTAAAAAATCCTTAACTGTCTGCATAGACCTAGCTTTTTCCTCCATTTTTTTCAAAACTGATTCTACTGGAGGGCCAAAAAGAACATCAGATTGTAGAGGAGCATCCATAATTCGAGCCTTAACATGCTCTGACAAGGTCTGATCTTTAAGCCAAGCATGCCTACGAATAACTGAACTAGTAGCAGCCACCCTGGAAGAAGCCTGTAAAGCATCAAAACCACACTGCAAAGAATGCTTACCAACTTGGTCTGAAGCATGCACTAAATCCTGAAGCTTCTTACATTCAATACCTTCAGCTAAAGCATCTACTTTACATTTCAATTGGCCCAGCAAATAATTTTGATACCGGAGCATATGAAACTGACAATTTAAAGCTCTCATAGCCAAAGTCGAAGAGGTATACATTTTTTTACTCCACCTATCCAGGGCCCTAGCATCCTTGTCCAGAGGAACTGGATTCTAACCACAAGCCCTAACCCCTTTGGGGCCCTGAGTAATAGTTTCTGGATCAGCCCTAGGACTCTTATATAAGTACTTGTGAGCTTCGAACCCTGTAGTATCTATCTGGTTTAACGGGGGAGGCAGAGAATCTGGGTTAAGGGCAGCCTCAGAAAACACATCCTGAGCAACATCCAGTACAGGGGAATAGCCAAGGGCCTATGCTGAGGCAAAACAAGAATTCTCTTAGTCTTTTACGAGAATCAGAATAATCCTGGCCCTCCCATTTGAAATGTTCCCTCATGGAATGCAAAGTCTCAGAGAAAGAAAAATCTTCTGGAGGGACACAGAGGGAGTAGAGTCCTCAGCCTCCGAATCAGAATAAGGAGGGAAATCCTGAAGTCCTTCTACAGAGGAATCTGACTCATTGGAAGACTGAACCAAACCCTCCAACTCTGTCTCTACCCTGGGCCTCTTCACAGGGGGGGGGGCATAGAACCCCTAATTAAAGTAATCAAATCTTCAGCCATCTTTAACATGTGCTTCCTAGGAGCTGGACCCTGGGGACTAGCACCAGCAGGGCAGACTTAGACTTAGAATGGGCTCTGCTTTGAGAAGGAGGAGGCCTAACTACCCTATGAGGGGAGGGAACCACTGACATCAGAGAAGCACCCTCAGCCTGGCCTAACACAGGAGAAGCCACTTCCTGTAGTAACAAAGGCTCCCCCTTGAGACTCAGGTAAACTTTCGAAGGAGCCGCTGAAGAAGCCAGTGGTACTACAGAACCGGTGTCCGGAGTGGACGCCTCATCCTGTTTGGACAAAGACTTTTGCGTTTCTTAGAAGAACCAGTGGCGGAGAATCGGCATGTTATAATTACAACGTTTACCAAACACCAGCCTAGCACAGTCCAACCGACGTTTAATAATACGCTTGTTAAAAGTAGCACAAAAGCGACACCCAACAACGTCGCTCAGGCCCTAAACAAGGAATGCAGAGTGAATGGTAATCCCTATGAGGAATCTGTTTCCCACAAGAAATACAGTTATTAACTTTTCTGACATCCGTCAATACTGAGGCAAGAAAAAGACAAAAGTGTCTAACGGGTACTTAGCCAACTTGGTCTCCGGTCTGAAACTAAAACCGACAATTCCAGAGCGCCCGAGCGGCACTTGCAAATTCTGCTTCTGCTTAGGACCATGCGGCAAGAAAGACTGAGGTTATGGCGTCGGTCATGCGCATTTGTACTGACCGCGTTGGCGTCAGTCTCGGCGCCGATGGCGACCGAGCCCGGTTTTAGCCCTTTGGTATTCGGGCCGATGGTGGACAGCGGAATACCCATATGTCAGGACTGCAGCAATGGGAGACGAAGAACATCTCCCTTTAAGCAAAGATCTAAAAAGAAATTTCAGATTTCCAGGAGCATATATGCTGCCAGAAATGCATTTTGTATGATTTAAACTACCTGTGTTAGTTGCCTTCTGCATTACAGGTACATTCTTCAGTTGTCTACTATCTCCCTGAAAAGAGAGAGAATAGCGAGTCCAGTACCACAAACTTTACTGACTGAACACTACCATGTAAATGTTTTAAGTTTCTGTCTAGTAACCCTGCTGCCTGCAGTAGGAGTTACTCAAGGAAAACAGAACTGAGAAGAGAACGAGCTCAGGTTCAGGCAAAACTGAGCTATTTTAATCTGTCCTAAAATGCATTAAAATTGCATTTTATAAATGTAACAGATGCAGTTTTATTAAAACAAATTATTGATAACATTGTCCCCAGGGCTGCAACAAGCAAACAGAGAAAACATGCTGAAAACGTAGACTATTTTTGTTTTCCTAAGTATGATAAACACTAATAACACCAATGAGCCTCCCTCACGAAAGGATGCCTTAAAAAGAAAAAAAAAAACATGTGCAGCACAGTGGTACATACACCCCAGGATTCATGAAGCTTGCGCCAGGCACAGGCATAGCGTAGGAATTATAATGCCAAATATGGCTGCCGAGCGATTCAGGTACGATCCAATTCCACGTGCACTACCGGCGTATGCCAGAACTGCGCAGCCCTCTGCTTAGGTATGTTAATTACCCCATGCGTAGTGTCGCACCATTCAAATGAAGGCATATAGTGATTCATGAAGTGGTGCAGGCGTAGTGTAAGCCCACGGAAATGTAAACCAAAAAACACGGTTTACATTTTCCCAAACAGAACATCGGAGCTATGGAAGCTGACCAGACTCATGTATTACAAAGTTAACATATGCCAATGGCTAAATACACAGCCAATGGCATAAGAAAAGATGCACAACACCTAAACTACAACATTTAATGTCATGTCCACAGTAACGCACAGTACAACCGCAGGGCATGTGTGCGCAAACAGGAACACATAGAAAATATATACAAATGTCATAAAATCACAATGTAATACAAATCAGGATGTCCCATATTATGTAATGGTATGCATGGTACACCACAACCAAGGTGCAAGGGTTGCTAAGGGTCTGTGTCAGTGTTCGGCGTGGTAACTATGAATTAGTAGTCAATGCCATGCAAATGAGGCAGGTAATACTGAATCATAAGCGTCCGCCGGATGAAGGATGTACCATATGGCGCAGCGCTATAACACCGAGGAGTGGCTCAGAGGTGATACATGACATCAGCAGAGGGGTGTGCCATCGTAGCTGTAAGCACATTGGAGCAATGAAAATCTGGCCTGGCCATTGCTAAGCAAAGCTGCAGGACAGGGGTGGGGAGGTAGGTATAGAATCATTTAGCTGAGAGCACATATGGCACCCGAAAGTGCATTTATACGGGGATGAAAACGTGCCCGAAACCCGGTAAGTGGATGCACGCACCGCGAACAATAGCATGAACAGGAAGGTCAGGGGACGAAAATAAGGAAATGCCACAGAAGGGTAATTGGAGTACAACTGAGCAATTAACACCTATCAACTCACGGTGGCCAATCAACGGCAGCTGACAAGTCTGCTTGCAGAAACCTGCAAAACAGGATAGGGGAGGCATTGGATTGCAAAGAAAGGAGGGGAGGCATTGGATTGCAAAGATAGGAGAACTGTCATAGCAGAGCAAAGCAAACCTACAGTAGACCGGCAATAGAACACATTACGCAAGATAAGCAGGTCTAGGAAAGTACAAATGAAAGCAGGCTGCTGGATGTATGCCAGAAAATGGTAGGTGAAATGTGCAGAAATGTAAAGGGAAGGGCAAGAGGTAATCCACGGCAGCCAAATGTAATTCAACACCAAAGGCAACACAATAGTAGTTCCTGTAGTAAAACACATAAGAAACCCTGTAGCTATGATCGTACATACACACCCTATGACATCATCGGTGTTCACAGCACAATAGTATAAAGTGTGAAAGCAACCTACACACACCTGCGTATTCACAAACACTGCACCATAGGTGTAAACACACGGGGAACTTTTAAAATGTACATGCTGGGAGCTGCCATAGCTGTGATTCATCACCATGTGTTAGAGACCGACGGTGTTGTTGAGGATGATGCCGGCAACCACCACAGGCCCCGGAGGAGGAGAAGAGTGTTCAGACAGAGGGTAACCTACCAGGGGCTACATGATCTGGAGATAGTAGAGCATTATAGAGTGGACAGGGACATCTTACAGCAAATAGTTGAGCTGTGCCAGCCACGCCTGAGAACCAGAAACAACAGAGGTGAACCAATCCCAGTGGACACAAAGGTATGTGTAAGCTTGTGAATACTAGCCACAGGTACCTTTCAAAGGACAACTGGAGATATAATGGGGATTTCACAGGCATCAGCATCCAGGGTACTACACCATTTCCTGGATGCCATGTTACTACATGCCAATGAGCATATATACTTCCCCCGAACTCAGGAGGAGTTGGCCAGCAATATGCATCACTTCCACAGTGTGGTACACTACCCAGAGGTACTGGGTGCAATAGACTGCATGCACATACATATCAAGTCACCACCCAGTGAGCATGGTAGGCGCTACATAAACCGCAAGGGATTTCACTCCATCAGGTCATGTGCAATGCCCAGGGCATTATCATGGATGTGTGTGCTGACAGCCCTGGAAGCTACCATGACTCCCATATCTGGCATGCCTCACAGCTGTATCAGGTATTTGTCAGGAGGGACATCCCACATGGCCACCTTGTGGGGGATGCTGGCTATGCACTGGAGCTGAGAATGATGACTCCCATCAGAAATGCACACACACCCATGCAAGAATGCCATAATGAGGCACATGCACAAACCAGAATCATCATAGAGCGTGTGTTCGGGATGCTGAAATCACGGTTCCATTACTTGGACACATCTGCTGGAGCCTGGCAGTACTCTCCAGGCACGTGTGCCCACATCTTCATAGTATGTGCCATGCTACATAATATGATCCTGCGGCAGGGACAAAATGATGAAGGCCCTCATAGCCCACCGCAAATGCCAAGGCCATCACAGGCACAGAGGGATTCAGACCACGAACACCCTGTGCCAGCCCCAGTAGGCAAACGGAGGTGTGCCCAACATGCCTACGCCTTGGCAAAGAGGGAACATATAGCACATACTCTGACAGTGTAGGTCCCTATGGACTGGCACACCTCTCCACCTGCACACAGAGTAAAATGGATGGCACACACACACGACCACCTGTAAATTGTAATGTATAGGTGGCCCACTGTGTGAATCCTACATAGGCAGCCCTCAAACATTGTACACACAACAGCTATTGGGACACGGAATATCAACACCTGAACAGTACATGTGCCTATCAGCATATGTTGCTGCTGTGTGTATAGGTTCCCAGGAACATCGGTAGGTACACGCCCAATTGTCAGAGGCCATACACCAAACGAGGCAAACAGTGTCTGCTGTCACCACAACATCGAGTAACCAACGAGTAACCAACTGTCGCTTAGTAGAGCAGTGGCGATTGCGGGATCACATGTGTGTAAGCACTGTTCTGCACACACTCTGCACGGATTCCCTGCTGCGTTAATGAGGGGCTCCACATAATGTAATCATGGATGTTGTGTCAAGGCATGGGGTGTACCCATGACAGGTATTCGTCATCCCAGCATGCCCCACCTACGGTCTTTTGAATATGTAGCACATTATCGTGTGTGGCTCACTGTGATATACATACCCAATGCCGGAGCACATCCAGTAAACATCACATGGACATACCATTAACTGGACTCATCAATATGTAAACTAACTGAGTTACCCATGTGAGTGCAATATGGAGTAACAGCCGTAGTATACTCCACATACAAAAACACCATAACACGTGTACAAATCCCAGATGGCCAAGTGGTAAATGCAGTGACCGTCATGCATGTTCCCGGTCCCACGTCCTGCAAGGGATGTAACGTAATCCCGAAGGCACGAGTAATGCATGTCGGATGCAGGTCATCAGATCATGTGTAGCACACATTAGCGGGAATATGCGTTGCCCACTGCTGGTAAGCGTCGTTTAAATATGACTATACGGATATATATGAAACAGGGCTAAGCTTCTCCAAATATCGTGCAGACCACGGTCAATGATACCCAGAACAGGTGAAACCAGCATTATTCACCCCTGTACTAATAGCGCCTGCTCTGAAGGGTAAAACGACCACTGCCAGGAGTAGAACACGCAATCATGTATACAATCACAGTAGCCAAGATGTACCTACGGTAGGGTTGCCACCTTTTCAAATTACCAATGTGGGACATACGTCAGATTTCTGTAGGCCGACACATACACCCAGCCAGTATGAAAATCAGAACTTCATTTTTTTGCCTAGATAAAAGCTTATTCTTGTAATGTTTTAGTTACTTATTCTGTTTCTTAGAACATTTAGGTGGTTCAGATACAGAATAATGGTTTTATGCAACCATTACATAAACTATAGGAAATAAGTTTGTCCTAAAATCTCAGGACATTTGCCATTGTTACAAATATTTTGCAGGGCGCAACTGCCCAAAGAGGGACTGTCCCTCGCAAAGCGGGACAAATGGTAACCCTAACCTACGGCAGGTGTGTAATGTAACAGGTACAGACACAAATGTGTGGAGACAGTATACACCGACAAGTACACAATGAAAGGTGTAGCTTGCCTGTCACTTTCCCTGTCAGAAATATATATATATATACATATATATATATATATATATATATATATATATATATATATAAAATACAGATAGAAAGGGCGATAGAGTGATATATGTTGATATATACGGATTCACCGATATCTGCAAATATATAGATAGGTCAACGACATTCATAAAACCTTGGAGGTACAAATAAATAGGATACCGCCAACTATGGAATGTGTCACATACCGACACGCGTAACCACGAGGCTGAAAGACCGAAAGAACACAGTACCAGAACAGTAGAACCGCGAGTAATATTATGACGATATGAAGGGACATTTAGTTACCGCTGCTGGTGTTGCGGTCCACGTAGGTACTGTGTTCAACTGTATTTGTGAGTGCCGTAGTCTGTGTATGTGTGTGTTGAGGGTGCCGTGTGTGTGTCCGTGTGACTGTAATGTGCGTGTATGTGTCTGCATCGTGTGTCTG